>NC_056726.1:1734530651-1734662969 GCF_019279795.1 Protopterus annectens | reverse complement strand
AAAATAAAAAAAGAATAAATTTATCAGGAAGTAACAGAGGGAATGATTTAAAAATCAGGAAGGCACCAGAGGATGATGGACTGATTCAGTTTTATAAAGGCAGCATAAGAAAGTGATCATGTTAGGGAAGCATAAGATTGTCCGGTACTTTTCCGTTAAACCCCTACCACTTCGCGCTGCTGTATTTTGCCGGTATTCCTATACCACTGACAAAGATAAACTATAAAGAAATACTCAAAAGAAGGTATTCATCTGTATTTCATGTCTAATGAATGTAACATTCACAGCTATTTCTGTGAAACCCCTACCACTTGTCGCAATGTGTTATTCGACCACCATATTTGTAATATTAAAGGGAATGTATGCCTATCGTAAATGAAGCTCCTGGCTTTGGAACAAGATTGTAAACATTGCAAAAGTTACCTGCCAATGTTGAGGTTACTTGGTAATACACAGGCAGTCCTGCCCATGGGACCATCTTTCCCTTTCCAGTCCTTGCAAATCTGTTGTTCCCTGTGGGAGGTTTGCCGTTAGTTTGTGATTTTACATTCCGTTGCCTTTAACCATTACTTGGTTTTCTTGTTTAGGATTTTTCATTCCTCTCGCTTTTACTAATTTATAAAACAGTCCATCAAAACAGATTCCTAGAAGTGTATGTTTCTTGTCATACCGTTTTGGTTATGTTTCTTTTCTATTTGGCGTTTTACAGTACAGATGGGGATTAATCCCAGTCAGGTGCAGCACATATACATATGCATGTAATGCATGCATGTTAATTAAATCTAAGAGAACATTTCACTTAACGGGTTAATATAAAATCAGCAGAGGCACCAACACAGTATTACTTTTAATAAAAATAAGTAATTCTTCCATTCCTATAAACAGCACGTGAATGAAATGAGCTTGTTTGCGGGTTTGTACCGACATAGTATGACCGGAGCTTCACTTGCAGCACTCAACGTGCCAAATCATTCAGCAAAGGTGCACAAATCATAAGCAGGTCATGCTTCTCAACCTTTTGGCTAAATAATTGCGGACAAAGCCAAAAGGGGGGAAACGGACTAACAAAGGTCCACCGTCAGATATGTTTATTTTACTGTGATTCACCCAAAACATTAAAGAACAAGTTTGGCATCAGTTAGTACTTTATGAACGATAAGGAGCATGAAACTGTTAAGCCTGCCAAACCTAAGTGCTGGCGCAATTAAATATACGAAAAGCAGACCAGCACAAAGTAGTAGGGGTTTAACGGAAAAGTACAGATTGTCTCATTCCCTTCCCGGCCAAATGACTGTAGGAATCTAAACGGCTGGAATTACGTCACATTTGCCAATTTCATTCATAAATATAGTTTTTGTTTTGTCTGTCGGCTTTTCCCGGTTAGGGGTCGCCACAGCGGAACTCTGGTCCGCTAAGGATTGGCAGTTGATTTTTACGTGCTGAGTTGCCAGCCCTAACGCACAACCTTCAAAGAAGGTACGCCCATTCACGCATGTCTCCACAGAAGACGCTCTCGCTGAGAATCGAACGGGACAATGTCTTGCTGAGAGGGAAGAACGTTACCGCAGCACCACCACCGCGGATTTCATTGATATAGTGCTATATTTTATTCAAATATGCTGGCAACCGTTAGAATCACAGCCAGCCAGAGTAATCTGTAAAAGCCGAACCAGGTAAGTAAGGGTTTGTTAAGCAGCAGACTGAAGCTTGTTGCTCAGACAAAATAACACCTGCCAAAGATTTTGCTTGGCAGGCGTGTTAGTCACATTCTGTAGATGTTAATAACCCTGTAGAGGAGTCATTTTCTGAATCAGATATAGCAAATATACCAGGAGGCAGTAAATAAACAGAAGATTAGGTCAAAGAACTTCAAGAAACGTAAACTACCAAGTGGGTAAAACATAGGGCCTGCTCTTACCTCCGCTTTCTGCACTGGCACACGGAATCAGAAATCAATAAAAAAAAAATGAGCCTCACAGGAAGTGGCAACCATAAAATAACCAGCATGCAAGTAATTTGATCTTAATTACCGACCTCGGACGTTCATTTAGATGGTATAGTATGTGCTGACTCAGTTTTCCATTTTTCTGGGGCACAAGCAAACATGAAAACATACTGACATTAAGCATACGATAAAACACACCGGGTCAAATAAACACCTCCCCATAATAAATGTGCTATAGAACACAGAAAATACTCAAGCTGTGTCTGAAATGGATCCTTGTAAATCAGTCCATTAACCCTGTAAACCATAGAAATTGTGAGCCCTGCACATGACATATAAAATACGTATTATATCTGTAAGTTGTTATATATAGAGTCTAGACTGTATGAGCTGGTCTGGCAGGGCAGCACATATGAGCAACTAAACAAGTGTTATACTTTAGCTCAGAGATGGATTCCAACAGCCTCTATTTGCCTAGTGTGTGACTGAGCAAAGCATTTTACGGGACACTGCTACCAGGTTGCCCTGAAAAGAAGCTTGTGACTATTAGTTTTATTTGATTAATGTACTGACTAGGTAAACCCAACAAAATAAATAAAACTGGGATAAAGTAAAAAAAAAAAAAAAGAAGCTAATTATATTCCTAAAAAGAGTAACAGTAAAACAGCATCCTCTGCTGAGGTTTTTCAATCCTTTATAAGTGTTCGCAATTGCACCTCCGCATTTAACAATTAATGACAGCTACAATTAAGTGTCAAAATAATCAGTATGCCTGCACCATTACACCATTCTTAAATAAAACGAATTCTTGACAAAAAAAAAGTAGGCCAGGTCATGATCCATGAAGCATGTTTGTTTCATAAAGCAACCCAAATGACTAAGCTTTCAAATACATGGTATTTTATCAGTAATTGCAAGCAGGTAAGTTAACAGCGGCCTTTCTTGGCTTAAATTAATTTGTTTCTCTCAAATAAAATTTTGAAGTGCACACATCTGTAAAACATAAAGCTTATAGCCATTTCATAGTCATTCATGGCAGCAGTAGTAGTTTCTTGCATAACCGATGTCAAAGTTTTATAGTTTTTAAAGGACCACTACGGGCAAACAATGAAAAAACATATATTTATCTTGCCATGATTTACTGCACTTACTAAAGCTGCCTGCAGCAAAATAAGTGCTCTTTCCTAATTTTATTTTTTTTTACTCTTGTCTGCCCTCATGGGGGCAGACATTGTGATTCCTTTGGAAAGCTAAATCTGTCTCAATGCACAGACTGAGAGAACAAATAGCCCTACCATTTGTTGTCAGACTAGACTTCCATTCACTTAGAATGGACCACCTGAAAAAAATGCCAAGTTTGAGAGTCTGCAGCTCATGTGTCATTGACTCGTATGTGTTGAGTTTTACAAATGTTCCTTTTGATGTACCACACATTCTCTGAAAGAAACTTGCAAAAGTGTCAACAAATTACAGAGATAAAAAAAGACTTTTCACAAGGAGCAGTTTTGCAAGTTTCAGTTCCTGGCCAAGTTACTCCTCCCATCTCCCCTCCTTCAGTGGGCTACAGTCTCACATTTCCAGCTTGGGTAGATTAAACTTTTGTCAGTTTTGCATGACAATAGACATCAAAAAAAAAAAAATCACAGCCTGGTGTGCCACTAAAATTGTTCCCTTATATGTCTCTTCACTTCTGAATAGCATTTCCCCAGGAATAAAAAAAAAAAAGCACACACATCAGTCCAGAGTTTGGGCCAATCTATCCATTTCTTAATGTGCACAGTAAAACATTCAGTTTATAATGCGTTCTGGCTGCTGATATGGTTATCTTTACATAGTTATTCTCTTATAGCATAACCTGAACTTATGGTTCATAGGTTCATACTAGGCTATCTGCCCAAGGGCATTTATAAGCCTAGCCCAGAGTTTTGTGGCTTTCGCCACCCCTTTAGTTTGGAGGATACTATGCCCATTATTTTGCTGTGCCTCTGTCAAGCAGTGACACTGAGATAATCCCTGGGGTATATCTGCGATCTCCCATCCATTGGTCAAGATTTCTCTTGAACAAAGCCAGCGAGGTGCTCTGCCTCACATGTACCGGGATTTTGTTCCACAGCATAGGGAGTCTCTGGGTGATGAATCTGTCCCTCCAGCATGTCCTATTAATAACCGTGTCAAGGTTTAAGTCTCCCGCACTTGTAGTTCTGAGGATCTAGATTTTTTGAGGTGAAGCATGCTCATCAATTCTGGGTTGGACATGGCCTTGTATGTCAGGCACAGGTCACCTCTGAGCAGGCGGTAAACGACTGAATAGAGCTGAAGTTCCTTCAGTCGGGCAGCATAGGACATATTTTTGAGACCCTTTATCCTTTTGGTGAGGAACTTTTGGGGCCTTTCCAGTTGCTGCAGGTGTCGTGTCAGATACATTCCGAATGGGGCATTGTACTCAATCATTGGTCTGATGAGTGATGAATACAGGGGGGCGATGACTTCCCTTGATCTAGATGTGAATCCCTTCATGATCAGGTGGGCAATGTAGAAGGTCTTCCTAACTACTTTGATGGTATTCAATGGCCAAGCTTTACAACAGTTCTCAGTTTCTTAATGACCTCCCAAGCCTCTGATGTGACCCAGTACTTTGTCAATATACTGTAAATACATAGATTAATACAAATATTTCTGCACATATGACATATACAATAATACACACATACTATCATTAAAACAAGATAAATGCAATATAAATCATATCAATATAGTTATGCTTTCTAGTTTATGACCCCGTTTGTCTATGGAAACATCTTTTTGAATTTATGTTCAAGCAGTTGTATATTTGTTGTAGATTATCTTGTTTAATTGTTTCTCAATATTCTAACCACTGTGTATGCTGCATCAATTGTAAAACTCTGATTTTACTCCTTTTATATTTTCTATGCTCTTTGTACAAAATAGCTATGTTTGTATAAGTTATGTTTATTATTTTTTATAATTGTTTACTGTGTATCTGGAGCTTTCCCCCCCAGCCTCCGCTGAAAACGGTCATCTTGTGTCCAGTCGGACTAACCTGGTAAACAAATGGAAAATAAATAAAAAATAAAATATAGACCCGCGGCAGTGGTGCTGCTGTAGCGTTGTCACCTCACAGCAAGACGTTGTCGCGTTCGATTCTCAGCTAGAGCGTCTTCTGTGTGGAGGCATGCGTGAATGGGCGTGCCTTCGTTGAAGGTAGTGCGTCAGGGCTGGTAACTCGGCACGTAAAAATCCACTACCAAACATTAGCGGACCGGAGTTCCGCTGTGGCGACCCCTAACCGGGATAAGCCGAAAGACACAACAAGAAAATCAATCAATATATCAAGAAAAATCCAAAACTTAAGAAAAAAACACAGAAGGAAGGAAAATGTTTCCTTGATATATATATATATATATATATATATATATATATATTATAACATATATAATATATTGGGCAAAACAATGTAACCAACACACTAGTTATAGGTGAATCTAGTCAGACACACTGATGTCCCACTCACCAGGCTGAACAAGGAGAAGGTTACTGTCAGGTGCCAGGATCTGCCACATAACCCATGCACTCAGGTCACTCCACAACAAGTACAAATATTAAAAGAATTTTGGAGGGGGTACAAAATGTACCTATTGACAACAAAAATAAAAAGTAGCAGAAAAAGGTACTAGACCTTGTGGTAGATGCACATATTGTTGTTATATATTCCAAGATCCAGTGATTTGTCTGGAAAATATAATGAAAAGTGTTATCTACCTTAGGGAAGGCAACTGTTGTTCCAGTAGACTAGTATACATATCCAGGTAACACCTGCAATTCGTTCTACATCGGGAAAACTGAAAGAACACTTAAAACTAGAATGTATGAACATATGCATAACATTAAAAACAGGAAAGAAACTAATGCTTTGTATAAGCACAGTATTAATTGTGAGTATTATACAGGTTATAGATTTGCAATACTTGATTATATAAAACAAGAGGCTAGAGGAGGGGACTGGCAGAATTTATTATATAAGAAGGAGCTTATGTGGCAACTGAGGTTGGCTGCAAATCTTTCCCCTGGTCTAAACGGTTATTTGAGTATTCATCCTATTTTAAAAGAAAAAGCAGAAGCTGTTTAAAAACAAACAATTTTTATTCTAATTAACAGCTTTATTTAAAATATAACAATGGTTAATGGTTCTATTTTTGTTAAAGATTTTAATGTTGTACTATTCAGATTTCAAATGTTACTTTTATGTTGGGAGAAATTTTTTATAAATTGTATTGTTATTTTGTTTTCTAGAACAAGTCTTTCTTTAAGAATGGCTTTGCTTCAATTAGTTTATTGATCTTGTGACAGTTATTCACCAATCACGAGATTTTTTATGATATTTAAGAATGTATTGTGTGACTTTTTAATAGTTTCTGATGAAGTCGAGGTTTCATTGACAAAAGCGCTTAACTTTTCATACTATTTGGTGACAATAAAGGAGTAAGTGGACTCGCAACATTGGTGCTATTTTTTTGTTTCACTCCTTAAAATGGACAACATCGATACCTGTGCAGTGACCGAGACCTGGTTCAAGGCTCCAAAAACCACCCCTGCACTACCAGGCTATAACTCATACCACACTTTTCGGCCATGTAACCTGGACCAGAACATCAAAGGTGGAGGTGTGCCCATATTCATTAAGGATATCCACACCTCCAGGCTAGTTGCTCAGCATAATGCATCCGAGGTTATCCAAGTGCAACTAACTCTGGGCAAAACTGCAATCAAAATTGTAGCTTGATACAGATCCCCCATCATGCCCCAGCATTCCCACTCCTCTTTTCTTGATATACTGGAAAATATTAGGGTTCAAACACCCAATAATGGGCGATTTCAACTACCCCACCATTAACTGGGAAAACTACTCGAGTATCAACTCCTTCGCTCAATGCTTTCTGGAATTCCTAAATTACAGTGCCCTGGATCAACTTATCCACACCCCCATCAAGGGCAACAATATCCTAGACCTAGTCATTACCAACATGAGTGACTGGTGTTCCACACCCAAAGTCAACTCCTTATTGGTCAGATCTGACCATAAGCCAATCACCCTAGATATCCACATCCCGCCCCCACCCCACATTAAGAAAACCACGGTAAAACATTTCTCCATAGCCAACTTCATGCTTCTTAAGACAGACGTGGTGAACTTCATGACACCCATGGAGACGGCCAATGCAGTTACGACTGCTGAATCCTACACAAATGCACTCTATAAGCACTTACATGAGTGCATAGATCGTGCTATCCCAAACAGAACTAAGAAGCTATCCTCCAAAATAAGGAAGCCAATCTGGTGGTCCCTTGCCATAAACAAACTGTACAACAGAAGGAAGAAACTGTTGAAAGAGAGAGTAAAATCCCATGAGTGGTGGAGCTCCCTGGTCAGCCTCAGTAAGATGCTGAGATCCCTTATAAGAGCCTCCAAAGCTAGCTATGAAAATAAAATTGCCACTGATTCTAAGGACAACCACAAAGCATTCTATAGCTGTCAAGAATCTCAATGGCAACACCCAGTTCTGCCCTGAGTTACAGCACAACGGCATGAAAATTACAGAACCAACTGATATTGCCAACATTCTGGCAGATAGGTTCAGTGCTAACTTTACCACCCTCTCACACCCTAAAGGGCCCATATCTATACAGAAAGAATGCAGAGTCCCTGTAATTACAACTACACAGGTAAAAGCTGCACTCTCTAAAGCCAAAAACACAGCTTCCATGGGACTAGACAACATCCCAGGCTGCGTTTTACACAAACTTCAGAACGAACTGGCTCCCCACCTAAGCACCATGTTCAGTCATAGCCTCACATCAGGCTGTGTGCCCACTGAATGGCGCATAGCAACAGTTATCCCACTCCACAAAGGGGAAGCCACCACTGATCCCAGGAACTATCGTCCTATTAGCCTGATAAGCTTGGTCTGCAAGGCCATGGAACGTATCATGGAACTCATAAACAAAGACAATGGTAACCTCCAAACTCTGGACCCCACCCAGTTCGGGTTTGTGAAAGGCAGATCATGCATCCTGAACCTAATCGACTTCTCTGAGGCAGTCGATGAGGCTAAGGTGGTTCACACAGCCTATCTTGACCTTGCCAAGGCTTTTTACACCATCCCCCATTCTGGAATTATAGTTAAACTCACTAAACTAGGTACAAATCCCTATGTCACAAGATAGGTTGTCAAGTGATTCACTGACAGAACCCACACTGTAAAAGTTGCCGACTCCAAATCTGACATCAAACCAGTGACAAGTGGAGTACCACAGGGTTCAGTCCTGGGACCTCTCCTGGTTGGTATCTACTTCTCTGAAGTACAAGCTAACATAGAAGGCCTCTGGCTAACGAAGTTCGCAGATGACTGCAAACTAGGAGCCATAGTCGATTCCCCAAATTATGTGGACATCCTACAGAAGGGCCTCACTGAGACAGATGCCTGGTGTTAGAGCCATGGCTTCAAGCTCGATGCCAAAAAGTGCATTGTCATCCCCTTTGGTAAAAACTCTGTACCCGTGAGCTACCACATAGGTGGTAGTCTACTTAACACTGAATGTGTGATGAGACCTTGGGACCTAGGTGGACAGTAGTCTCTCCTTTGATAATCACATCGCTACAGTAGTCAGGAAGTCCTTCTACATGGCACACCTTATCACAAATGGGTTCTCATCCAGGAAAAAAAGAGGTCATTGTTCCCCTTTACTTGACACTCATTAGACCCATTATAGAGTACAACGCCCCTTTTGGAATGTACCTCACAAGACATTTGCAGCAGTTGGAAAGGCCGCAGAAGTACCTCACAAAGAGGATTACTGGCCTCAAACAGATGCCCTACACTGACCATCTAAAAAAATTCCAGCTTTACTCTGTAGCATATCGCCTACTCAGAGGTGATTTCTGCCTAACATATAAAGCTATGTCAAACCCAGAGCTGTTGGACATGCTACACCTAAAGAAATCCCAATCCCTCTGAGCTACACGTTCTAGGGACCTAAACCTTGTTACCACAATAAACAGGACATGCTGGAGAGATTCCTGTCCCAGAGACTTCCCATACTCTGAAACAAGCTACCCATCTATGTCAAGCAAAGTTCCTCATTAGCACTTTTTAAGAAACATCTTTGAGTGGATGGGAGATAGGAAAATATACCCCTGGAATCACTTCTGTGGCTCTACTTGACAGTTGCACAGGAAAATAACTTTCTTGGGTGGCATAAGCCAGGGAAACTTCTTGACTAGGCTGCCTTAGGCCGATAGCCTATTAACTACCTATGAACCTATTATTAGACTAAATACAATATTATGTAGCATTGAAATGTGCTAACATTATAAGGGTGACAGTTCATTATTTAGCCATATAGCAAATTTCAGAGTGGAAAAGTTCAAATGATGGATAAACAGGAGGAGGGGAAGAGAAGAAAGAGTGAGAAAAAGTATTTGTTAGAAGTAGTAATTAGGGTAGATATGGGAGGCAGGAGAAAAAATGAGTAAAAGTAACAGTACAAGTAAGAGAAACGAAACCAAGGAAAATAATAAATAACATGGACAACAAGATTTACTGTGTGTGTGTGTGTGTGTGTGTGTGTGTGTGTGTGTGTGGTGTAAAAGAACTATAAAGCAAATCTGCACTGATACCTGCTTGCTGCCCTGCTGAGGAGGACACTTGTGCAAGTGCAGTGGACTGCCTCCAGTAGGAAGGGATGGCAGCATAACTCTCAACATTATAGAACAAGAAATCTGGACAAGGCCATAAATAATAGGGGACAAAGGCCCAAAAATGGGACAATTTATAAATATTGCACTTACAAACTTAGAAAGATGATAAACAGGTTTTGCATTAGAGTGAATTTTCTTAAGGATATGAAGTCTGAAAATCAAATGCCCGTCAACTTTCTGACTTCAGTGTTCAATGATTTGCCAGTGATTTGAAAGAAAACTGCAATTTTATGAAACACAGACAAAAATTCTGGACTTTCTACAAAAATCTGTACTGTTGAGAGATATGGGAGTCTTGAACCAACACCCATCAATCATTTGCATTTGTCAAAGCCATTACAGCAGTGTTTTGCAGAGGTGGGAAAAGCCTTAAATTTGACTAGCACGTTGTGTGGGTGTTGGTAGCTGTGTTTGTGGAAGGTGGAGGTGTGCCTTTGTAAGTGTGGTGCGAATGTTATGGATTATGAAATGGAGAGATTAAGAGTAAAATTGTGCTCAGTGAAGTCCCTAGCAATTTCATCACTGCTTGATTCAGACATATACATTCCCCTGTGTTTGTCAGTACTATGTTTGAGTGCATTGTTTTGGAGTGTAGTTTCACTGCTACAGCTGCTGCTACTCTTTCAATACAAGTATCTGCTTTGGAAGTTTTCTCTAGGAGTCTGTTGCTGAGAGGATGAGAGACATAACTATGTAAAGATAACCATGTCAGCAGCCAAAATGCATTATAAGTTGAATATTTTACTGTGCACATTTTATGGATAGACTGGTCTAAACTCTGGACTGATGAGTTTGCTTTTTTTTTTTTTATATTTTATTCCTGGGAAATGCTATTCAGAAGTGAAGAGACATAGAGACATGCAAGGGAACAGATTTAGTGGCACACCAGGCTGTGATTTTTTTTTTATGTCTATGGTCATGCAAAGCTGGCTAAATAGTTGAATCTAGTAAAGCTGGAAATGTGAGACTGTAGCCCACTGAAGGAGGGGAGATGGGAGGAGTAACCTGGCAGGAACTGAAACTTGCAAAACTGCTCCTTGTGAAAAGTCTTTTTATCTCATTAATTTGTTGACACATTTGCAAGTTTCTTACAGACAATGTGTAGTACATCAGTTGGAACAACATTTGTAAAACTCAACGCATACCAGTCAATGGCACATGAGCTGCAGACTCACAAACTTGGCAGTTTTTTTCAGGTGTTCCATTCTAAGTGAATGGAAGTCTAGTCTGACAACAAATGGTAGGGCTATTTGTTCTCAGTCTGTGCATTATGGGACAGATTTAGCTTTCCAAAGGAATCACGATGTCTGCTCCCATGAGGACAGAAAAGAGTAAAAACAAAATAAAATTAGCATTGAGTACTTATTTTGCTGCAAGCAGCTTTGGGAGGTGTAGTAAATCATGGCAAGATAAAAATATATATGTTTTCTTCATTATTTGCCCGTAGTGGTCCTTTAATGGCCTGGCTACTGCTAACTGCTGTCGCTTTAAATGACCTACTACAAAATAGCTCTATGAATGAACTGCTTTAGTCACGTGACTTCCATTTAACGTGTGCAATGTGTGCTACTAATTTAGTCACTAATGAAAGCATCTGGGAAGTGGAAGCTTGTAAATTTATGGTTTTGGTTGATTAAGAACCAGCCTGTTCTCTGCCTTGACTGCTACTTTTGCAGTGGTTTGCCAGCTTCTGAGCTTCAGTTATTCTGCAGAATAAATAAAAAAAATCTAACCATTTAGTGTAATGCAGAGATACAAACACATAATAGCAGCTTAAGATATGATCAAATATTTTTTTCTAATCCTAGTGTTGTTTAACTTGAGAGACAAACAATTCATACTAAAGAGACGTGTGTATATGCATACAAGATATATTGCATATATTATACATACACATACATATAGTGCTCACAGACGCACACATGTAGATTAATGACATGCAAACTTATGTTCAATGGGCAGATGGGTGGGGGTTGGAAGTTTGGCTCCCAGGTTTAACTTGGGGAGGCATGACACAATATTGACTCTCAAGTGACAGAACATCAAACTGAAAAGCCAAACTATTAAGTAGATGATGCTGACACTAGGTGCAAGAAACTAAAAAATATGCACATGCACACAGGCCTTCCTTTACCTCAAACGCATCATCTTTGTGAGTTACAGAAACATCGTTTCAGTGTTCACCTAGCATTCCTACTATAGCTGACTTTAGATGGACTAATTTTTTGAAAGTCAGAGTATACCCATAATTATAGAGTATGCCATAATTTCATACCGGATCCCAGATGACACTAACCTAAATATGGTCACTTTAAACCATCAGCTATCACTGTATTTCTAATTATAGGTCTCCATCAGACCATGAAGTACATCTAAATCAGCTGGAAAATATTTATATTAAACCCAATGCACTACACTTAAGACTGCAAATACCTGGCTATTAACTGTCAGACCTATACAACTAGTTAATACATAGCATAGTATCACCTAAACATTGTTAATGCCAACTATACAGATCAAATAATCTTTCTACCCAAGAGAAGTGCAAATACAGTACATCCTCTACCAAACTGTAAAGCCCCCTTTTGGTGAGGCTTGTCAGGATGTCACATGCCAGGGTGATTGCAGGACTGGTACCTCTGCATTTCATATTACAAGTAATATTTTCTGGTACACATCTTTCTTACAAAATATCTATAGTATGCAAACCTGTTAAACTTTTTATGTTTAATATGACTCAATGTAATAGTGAACATTAAGAAACAAAATCTTACTTACTTGCTGTAGAACTCTGGCATTCTCACCACTACCTGGTCTACCCACTCTTCCAGCTGGTCAGTACTTTGCTTCTGCAAATCATCATAATGGTGTGGCCAGAGTGTGTTATACTTTTCAGGGTTGACAGGTGGACACCCATCTCCTGCCAAATTTTGATTTTCTTCCAAGTTGTATGCCATATGCACGCCCTCAATCATATCCCAATAGGAATCATTGAGAAGCTACAGCATCATCATGGTCTCCTTGACAGACCAGCTAGGAGAGCTTACTCTTGCCTTCACAGGTGATGCCATCATTCAAAGTGCCAATGAGGAAGGTATGGGTATTAAATCAAGGTTACAACCACTCCCTGTGGGGTGTGACATTACCTTAAAGCCAAACCCTGTTTAACAGCAGCGGCATTACTATTGGTATGATTGGTAAGTTTGATTAACCAAAATTGCTTTGTCATACATTTTTCTTAAAGGAAACTAATTACCTTTCCCTTCTGTGCTTGATTAAAATGGAAATATAATATTAATTGCTATTGCTCATTGGTAAAGGTTATTTCTGTACCCTAACACAAGTATGTCTCATGTAGTACAGCAGAATTTTTCTTTTAATATTTTTTTTGTGGGAGGGGGGTGTGCAGGGTTGAAATAAATGTCACTGTGTTATTTTTCAGTTTAAGGAAGGTATGATTTGAGAAAACAGATGGGCAGGGATTACACTTCAGATTGCTGCAAACTTAACATTTAGAAGATTCCATTTTGTTTTTTCTTTTCTTTTTTTTTTTTAAATACATTCCAATTTTTTTTTCTTGTTTTTTTAAATACATTCTGATTTTGATTAGTCTAGGACTATTCACACATTCCTGTGGCAAGCCTGGGACAGCTGCAGGATGCGGAACCATCCATAGCATGTCTATGCCAGTCTGATGTGCTTTCTTTCATGTTACTTTGGCCACACATTCATCATCATCTTCTTTCGGCTGTTCCCGTTTGGGGTCGCCACAGCGGATCATCTGTTTCCATTTCTTCCTGTCCGCTGCATCATGCTCTTTCACACCAACCGACTGCATATCCTCTCTCACCACATCCATAAACCTCATCTTAGGCCTTCCTCTTACCTGGCAGCTCCATCCTTAGCATCCTTTTCCCAATATACTCATCATCCCTCCTCAGCACATGTCCAAACCAACGCAATCTCGCCTCTCTTGCTTTGTCTCCAAACTGTCCAACCTGAGCTGACCCTCTAATATACCAATTCCTAATCCTGTCCATCCTAGTCACACCCAGTGCAAATCTTAACATCTTTATCATAGGTTCATAGGTAGATACTAGGCTATCTGCCCCAGGGCATTTATAAGCCTAGCCAGAGTGTATTTGGCTTCCGCCTCCCTATTAGATTAGCCTACTGTGCCTCTGTAAAGTAGGTCACAGAAGGTACCCTTTTAAGATTAGTTTACTGTGCCTCTGTCTAGCAGGGACACAGGAGAGATCCCAGGGGTGAATTTGTGATTTCCCATCCACGCGTCCAAATTTCGCTTGAAGAGGGTCAGCGAGGGGCTATATCTAACATGAATTGGGATTCTATTCCAGAGTGAGAGGAGCCTCTGGGAAATCTGTCCCTCCAGCATGTCCTATTTATTTTTGTGCTGAGGTTTAGGTCCCTGGAGCGTGTAGCTCTAAGGGACTTGGATTTTTTGAGGTGGAGCATGTCCATTAATTCTGGGTTTGACATGGCTTTGTACATCAGGCATAGATTGCCTCTGAGTAGGCGGCAAGCAACTGAGTAGAGCTAGAGTTTCTTTAGTCGAGCTGCATAGGACATCTGTTTGTAGCCCAGGATCCTCTTGGTGAGGTACTTTTGGGGTCTCTCCAGTTGCTGCAGGTGTCGGGTAAGGTACATCCCAAAAGGGGCATTGTATTCAATTATGGGCCTGATGAGTGACGAGTAGAGGGGCACAATGACCTCTCGATCTAGATGCGAACCCTTTCGTGATAAGGTGGGCTATATGGAAGGTCTTTCTAACCACTTTGGCAACGTGATTATCAAAGGAGAGATTACTATCTATGTTGGTCCCCAAATCTCTAATTACTTCTTCCGTACTTAATGGATTACCACCTGTGTGGTAATTTGTGGGCACCTTGTTTTTCCCAAAGGGGATGACTATGCACTTTTTAGCATTTAGCCTGAGGCCGTGGCTCTGGCACCAAGCTTCAGTCTCTGCGAGACCCTTTTGGAGGATGCTTGTTATCAGCTGGAGATTCGATTATGGCCCCCAGTTTGCAGTCATCTGCGAACGTTGTCAGCTATAATCCCCCCGTGTTAGCCTGAACCTCAGAGAAGTATATACCGAACAAGAGAGGTCACAGAACGGAGCCCTGTGGGATGCCACTTGTAACTGGTTTGGATTCTGACATGGCACCTGCAATTCTGACCATGTGGGTTGTATCTCTGAGCCAGTTTGCAACCCATCTTGTGATATAGGGGTTGATATTTAAGCTGGTAAGTTTATTTATGATGCCCGAGTGGGGTATTGTGTCAAAGGCTTTTGCGAGGTCCAGGTAGGCTGTGTGGACTACCTTGCCCTCATCTATGGCTTTGGTAACTGTTTCAAAGAAATCAACTAGGTTTAAGAGGCAAGATCTGCTCAAAGCCGAATTGGGTAGGGTCCAGTGTCTGGAGGCTCCCAATGTCTTTGTTTATGAGTTCCATGATAATACGCTCCATAGCTTTACAGACCAGACTAGTCAGGCTTATGGGGCGATAGTTTCCGGGATCCGCTGTGGCACCATCTTTGTGGAGTGGGACCACTGTAGCTGTATGCCTTTCTTTGGGTACATATCCTGCAGTAAGGCTAAGTTTGAACAGTGACTTAATGTGAGGGTTCAGTTCTTCTTAGAGCTCGTGTAAGACACAGCCTGGGACACCGTCCGGTCCCATAGATGCTGTGTTTTTTGCTTTGGAGAGGGCAGCTTTCACCTGTGCATCTGCGATGTCAGGGAGGTTACATTCAGTTGGGATAGGCCTTTGCTCCTTTGGGGGGGGAAGGGGGGGAGAAGTTTGCGCTGAATCTGTCTGCCAGGATGTTGGCTATGTCTGTAGGTTCGGTATATTTTGTACCGTTATGCAACAATTCAGAGCACATCTGGGAGTTTCCGCCCATGTTTCTGACATAACTAAAGAAGGCCTTGTGATTATCTTTAGTGTCTAGGGCAATTTTTCTTTCAAAACTGGCCTTTGATGATTTTATGAGGGATCGAAGTTTCTTGCTAATACTGATCAGAGCTGCCTTCCCTTTTTGGGATTTTGCTCTGTCATTTAGTAGCTTCCTCCTTCTGTTGTATAGCTTATTTATGGCCGGGGTCCACCAGACTGGTCTCTTGTTTTTGGAGGAGTGAGTCTTGGTTTCATTTGGGATGGCACGATCCATGCATTCTTGCAGGTGCTCATAGAATGCATTTGTAAAGGATTCTGCGGATTGGGCTGTATTATCCTCTGGCCCAGGGGCTTTGAAGGATTCCACCTCAGTCTTGAGAAGTGCAAAGTTGGCTTTGGAGAAATTCTTTACAGTGATTTCCTTGGGTGGGGACGGGATATGGATGTCCAGGGAAATTTGTTTATGGTCTGATCTTACCAATGAGGGGTTTACCTCTGGTGTGGAACATAGAGTCTCCATGTTGGTGATGACCAGGTCCAATATGTTGTTCCCTCTTGTGGGAGTGGTGAACAGTTGTTCCATTGCGTTAGAGTTTATAAATTCAAGGAACCATTGGGCGAGGGTGTTTGGGCTTGAGTAGTTTTCCCAGTCAATGTTTGGGTAGTTGAAGTCACCCAATAACATAGTGTTTGGAGAGACCTTCATATTCTCCAGTGTTCTCAGGAATGCCAAGTGGGGTTCCTGTAATAGGGAGGGTGTTCTGTAGCAGGCTACAAACTAAAAGGCAGTTTTGCCTGCTGTTAGTTGCACATGAATGGTTTCCGATGCTTCGTGCAGTGCCACTAACCTGGAGGTGTAGGTATCTTTGATGAATATAGATACTCCCCCTCCTTTTGTGCTTCGGTCTGAGTTTTGGGGCCGAAACGCATGGTACGAGTTATAACCTGGTAGTGCTGGGGTGCTCTCAGGAGCCTTGAACCAGGTTTCTGTTACTGCACAGACATCGATTTTCTCTATACTGAGGAGATTCTCGAGTGCGTGCATCTTGAGGTTTAGACTTCTGGCATTGAGTAGCATTACCTTTAGTTTTTTATCTTTGGGTTGTCAATGGAGGTGGGTTTATCCTTTCAGCCTTGCCTAAAAAATGGCACTATGGGGGTGGCAAGAGCCTTGGCCAGTATACGAAAGCCTAAGGGTGACAGGTGCAAGCCGTCCCTAGCGAAGCAACGTGACTTGTCGAGCATGTCATCCCAGGCTGACAGACACTGGATCCCCTTTGAATGACACCAATACTTTAGCCAATTGTTGAAACTGATCATTTTGTCTTTATACTGTGGCATCATTCTTGGTGAGGGCAAGATGCTACTCAAGGTCAGGGACATACCAGCCTGGGCTACATGGTCAGAGAGCTCCATTATGTCTCTTTTCATGTAGTCCAGGGAGGTACGTCTCAGGTCATTCACACCAGCATGGACAATGACGGAGTCATACTTGTACTTGCTTTGGAGTGACCTGAGTGCTTGCATTATGTGGCGGATCCTGGCACCAGACAGGCAGTTTACAGTGACCTTCTCCTTGTTCAGTCTTGTTAGTGGGACGTCAGTGTGCCGGACAATAGAGTCCCCTATAACAAGTGTATTTGGTGTGTTGTTTGGCCTTATGGGCTGTGACTGATGCACACTGATTGTGAGATGTGATTTGTGGGTATTGTTGAGGGGTGGCTGTTGCTTGGATATCTGCTTAAGAGTTCTTTGCTGTTTAGGCAGATTTTTATTTAGAGCCTCTGAGTATGTTTTTGTGTGTTTATGTGTTGGGTATGCAGATGCAATAGGTCTGTGTGAGACTGGATTTGTGGTGTGGGTGGTTACCTTTTCCTCCTGACTGACTGTGCCAGTCTTGGGTTGAGAGAGCTCTGCCTCCCGTTTGGCTGTGTAACTGCATCTCTCACATGTATTAGAGTTTGTTGGAAGGAGGAGAGGGTTGTCTGTGTACATAAGGCAATTGTAACATTGCCTCAAAATTCCCAGATTCACCAGCTGGACTGGAGAGTAACCTTGAAACTGACCCTTGGACATACCAGATAAGTATAGGGAACTGTTTTTTTTTACCAATCACATTAGGGAAGAGAACTGATTTTTCACTTGATCAGGAAGGACCAATCGGGAGTCTAATACTTATGAGAAGTCAAGGAGGGTGCTTTAGTTAGTGTTTCCTTATAAGAGCTGAGCAAGTGCAGGGCTTTAGAAAGAGAATAGAGTGATTACTTTGAGAGTTTGAGCAGTTCTAAGTGAAAAAGTGAAGAGCAGACTTTGTGGAGCCTGGAATACTTTAAAACCTGTTTAGGCGGCTGCAGCTCCTCAGTGCGCAAAAAGAGAGTTCCAGGGTTTTAAGAGAGACATCAAGGAGTTTAGAATTGACCCAAAATGGCCAATAAAACTACAGCTTCTAGGTAGTAACCACTCCTCCAGGGACAGGCAGGCTGTTCAGTGTTAACCACTCCCACTGGTGAACACAGAGACTTCCCTTTAGCCCAAGCAAGCACTGGCCTTCTAGAAACTTCCAAACAGTTCAGAACAGCAAATCTGTAACTGACCTTTCTTAACTTTCAGAAAGTGGGAAAAAAGCAAGATTGTTTTTTTTTTTTTTTTTCTTTTTGTTGTAGTTTAAAGGTAGCAGAGATACACAAGCAGCAAAATAATCACAACAGTGCAATAAATGACCCCACACGAGTGCTAGGCCAAAATCAGGCAAAATGCAGTTTTTAGAGAAAAAAAAACGATTTTAAATTAAGTGCAACACAGGAAATGCAGTAAACAGGCTCTAGATGTGTTCCAAGTACTGTTACAGATATAAACTTTAGCAAGCCGGAAAATGCCAAAAAGTCGGCGGCAAAGCAGTAAAACTTAACAAAAAATCAGAAGAAAATATTTAAAATCACAAAAGTGGCTCCTTTTCTTCTCTCAGCGTTTTCTCCTCTTGGTAGGTGCTTCAGCAACAACTAGCAAGCCTGAAAAGATGCCAAAACCATGAGGCAGCCTGGTTTTAAGACAGACAGAGAGAGATTGCCCCAAAATGGCCAATAAAACTACAGCTTCTAGGTAGTAACCACTCCTCCAGGGACAGGCAGGCTGTTCAGTGTTAACCTTTCCCACTGGTGAACACAGAGACTTCCCTTTAGCCCAAGCAAGCACTGGCTTTCTAGAAACCTCCAAACAGTTCAGAACAGCAAATCTGTAACTGAATTTTCTTAACTCTGCCACATCCAGCTCTGACTCCTGCCTTTTTGTCAATGCCATAGTCTCCAACCCATATAACATAGCTGGTCTCACTACCCTCTTGTAGAACTTCCCTTTCACTCTTACTGGTACCCGTCTGTCACAAATCACTCCTGACACTCTTCTCCACCCATTCCATCCTGCCTATACTCTTCTTCACTTCTCTTCCACACTCACCATTATTCTGAACTGTTGATCCCAAGTACTTAAAACTCATCCACCTTTACCAACTCCCTGCATCCTCACCATTCCTCTACCCTTCCTCTCATTTACACACATATATTCTGTTTTAGCCCTGCGGACCTTCATTCCTCTCCTCTATAAAGCATATCTCCACCTCTCCAGGGTCTCCTCAACCTGGTCCCTACTCTCATTACATATCACAATGTCATCTGCAAACATCATAGTCCACGGGGCCTCCCGTCTGATCTCATCTGTCAACCTGTCCATCACCACTGCAAATAAAGGGCTCAGGGCTGATCTTTGATGTAATCCCACCTCCACCTTAAACGTATCTGTCACTCCCACTGCAGTCCTCACCACTGTCACACTACCCTCGTACATATCCTGTACCACTCTTGCATACTTCTCTGCCACTCCTGACTTCCTCATACAATACCACAAGTCCTCTCTAGGCACCCTGTCATATGTTTTCTCCAAGTCCACAAAGACACAATGCAACTTCTTCTGACCTTCTCTGTATTTCTCCAACACCACTCTCAGAGCAAACATTGCATCTGTAGTGCTCTTTCCTGGCATGAAACCATACTGCTGATCACTAATCATCACCTCCCTTCTTAACCTAGCTTCCACTACTCTTTCCCATAACTTCAAGCTGTGACCGATTAATTTTATCCCTCTGTAGGTACTGCAGCTCTGCACATCACCTTTATTCTTAAAGATAGGTACCAAAACACTTTCTCCACTCCTCAGGCATCTTCTGACTTTCCAAAATTTCATTAAGCAATCTGGTTAAAAATTCCACTGCCATTTCGCCTAAGCACGTCCATGCTTCCACTGGTATGTCATCTGGGCCAACAGCCTTTCCATTATTCATCCTCTTCATAGCTGTCCTTACTTCCTCCTTGCTAATCTGTTTCACTTCCTGATTCACTATCCCCACATCATCCAACCTTCTCTCTCTCTCATTCATCAGCCCTTCAGATTACTCTTTCCATCTACTCAACACACTCTCCTCGCTTGTGAGTACATTGCCCTCACTATCCTTAATCACCCTTACCTGCTGCACATTTTTCTCAGCTCTGTCCTTCTGTCTAGCCAATCGGTACAGGTCCTTTTCTCCCTCTTTAGTGTCCAATCTCTCATACAACTCTCCATATGCCTTATCCTTCGCCACCTCTCTCCTTGCCATGTGCCTCATCTCCTTATACTCATGTCTACTTTCTTTATCTCTGACAATCCCACTTCTTCACCAGCCTCTTCCTCTGTATACTCTCCTGTACTTCCTCATTCCACCACCAGGTCTCCTTGTCCTCCTTCCTCTGTCCAGATGTCGCACTAAGCACCTTTCTAGCAGTCTCCCTTACTAGCTCTGCTGTAGTTACCTAGCTATTCGGTAACTCTTCACTGCCTCCCAGTGTCTGTCTTAACTCTTCCCTCAACTCCACCTCACAATCACCCTTTCTTAACTTCCACCATTTAATCCTTGGCACTGCTTTCACACTCCTCCTCCTCTTCTTCTTGATCACCGTCATCCTACAGACCACCATTCTATGCTGCTTAACTACATTTTCCCGTCACCACTTTAGTCTCCAATCTCCTTCAGACTGGCCCTCCTACATAGGATATAATCCACCTGTGTGCATCTTCCTCCACTCTTGTATGTCACCCTATGCTCCTCCCTCTTCTTAAAATATGTATTCACCACAGCCATGTCCATCCTTTTCACAAAATCCACAATCTGACCTTCTGCATTCCTCTCCTTAACACCATACCTATCCATCACTTCCTCATCCCCTCTGTTCACTTCACCATTGAAGTCCGCTCCAATCACTAGTCTCTCACCCTTGGGTACACTCACCACCACTTCATCCAACTCACTCCAAAATTTTTCTTTCGCATCCATCGCATAACCCAACTTGTGGAGCATATGCATTAACAACTTTCATCATTACACCATCAATTTCAAGCTTCATAAACATCCCTCTATCAGACACACTCTTCACCTCCAAAATACTCTTGGCATACTGTTCCTTAAGGATAACCCCTACCCCATTTCTCCTGCCATCCACACGATGATAGAACAATTTGAACCCGCCTCCTATACACCTGGCCTTACTTCCCTTCCACATTCATGACTGGCTAAAATCTGAACTTCACTGATGCATCTTGGCACATGGTTGTGTACTACTACAATTCACAAGTACATGTGAATTAGCCTAATTTGGAAATGAAAGATGGCATAATGGTTAAGGTATAGGGTGCGTTTCTCACATGGGGTAATTGTCTAGACTTAAAATGGCCCACAAGGGCAGTTAGCCTAGTACTATATAATAGTTATATAATAATCACATGCAAGTGGCCCTGGATTTTTGCCAGAAGCTGAGCATCTCCATATTAATTCACTAATAGCTGAGGTAGGCTGCAAATGCATTACGATACCACAGACTTATTACAGTGAGGAAATATTTTTAAACAATCATAATTTAATAATACACAATTCAATAATGAAATAATATTTTTAAGGGTCATATTTCATTTATTTACATATATGATGTGCATGTTATAACAGCAATGGTGGATTGCTAGATTAATGTCATTTGGAGTTAATGACAGAGTGGAAACGATTACCGATGACAGAAAATGGATTACTGAGGTACAATTTACTGATTGTGCATACAAGGGTATAAATGCAGTAATTTACTACTGAAGTTCTGCAATGTTAATGATATCAACAGGTATGTGTGATGAACTGGAGATTTCAGAAGCAACAGTGATGAATAAAATGGCAGTATTAGGACTACATGACAATGGCAGAGGGTAGGGCATGAATGTCTTTTTGGCAAAAGTGACTGCATTCATTACCTGGATGAACTGTAATATATTGCAGTTTTCTGTGGTATAGTGAGATTTCTCTATGTATTATATGGCTTCTGTTAAGAAACATTTTTAAAATAGAAAAAAAGATGTGGGTACATGTGTGGCAGGAAGACTTCCCCAGTGTTTTGTACTTTAAAGCTGATTAGATCATAAAAGTATTGTCACACTTTGACTGTGGCTTTTTTTTTTTTACAGATCAAAGCAAAGAAAGGAAAGGATAACTTCAGCCATGAGGAAAATCATGCCCTCAAAACAGTACTTAGGACATATGCATACCTCTCAACCTGGAAACAAAAATCTGAACAAAGGCCCATGAAAAATAGGTACAAATCTGCACAATGATTAACATAAAATTTGCATAGATAATTATGTAACCCCACCCTCTCCATGGAATTGTGGGATATCAACTTTTAAAAGCCAACTGAAGACAAAATATGACCACTTTTCCCTTTTTTTTATTCTGCTTCCATTACGTTTTTCTCCTACAAGTACTTTGATATCCCCAAGTAACCATTACTGGATTACGTTTTATTAAAATATTTTGTAAAAGTTTTTATTAATCCATCATATATCCATGAATCAAAAAAACTCTACCCTTTGGTGACATCATTGTGGAAGGAGTATGGAATGTGTCCATAGACTTTAATGGATACATTCTTGCGCATGCAAGACGGCATGACCATTAAAGTTTTCAAATACAATCCCACGCTATCCCCAAAATGCTGTCGGTGAAAGTAAAGCTCACCAATTATATTCAGGGACAATGGATACCAATTTGATAGGTGCAAACATGTTTCACAGGAGTGTATGTTTATTATTTTGCACCACAGCATGTGGTTCAGTCAATGCCATCTATACATCTTCTGTGCTATAGTACATTTTTTTGCTGTAAGTCAAGTTACACAAAACATGCTTGAGTCACCCCAACAACATAACACCCCCACCCCAACATTAGACCCCCTGCAACATGGAAGTAGTGCACTTCAGTGTACATACCATTGTATTTTATTTACTTACATTTGTTAACCAGGTAAGCATCAAGCAAAACTTTTTAGTCAACACACAATCCATAGTCAAGATGACATACAAATGGTCATAACAAAGCAGTTACAGCGAGATGTCTTATTCTTGGTGGGGGACCTAACAGCAGTAGTTAGTAAACAGCTAAGTAGTCAAAAAAAATAGCTTTTTCCATAAAAAAAAAATGAAAATTACTTTAAGCCCCAAGTAAAATGACAACTTTCACCAAGGTAAAACTAGTTTTAACCTTTTTTTCCACAAAAGTAAAAAGTAACGCTCCTGAATAAAAGCTACTAAAAGCCATATGACAGTCTACACAAACAATTTTTCCTAGCTTAAAATTATAATTTTTACCCAGAAATTTCAGTTTCCATCATAAATTAAAATGTGGGAGGTTTTCTCCTTGATGGGAAATTATCTGCCCAGCAATGAAAAGAAATAGAAGACAACTGAGCCTCGAAAGGCTTCAAGAGAAGTGCTCTTCGGTAGCAGAAGATCTCTGAAAAGCATGCCACCCAAACCATTCTTTTCTTCAGCTTGGCTCAATTTAAGTGACAGTTTTGGTGCAAGGAAGGTGGTCCTGATATGGTCCTGATACTTGGGGAAGCTGGCTGGCGTTCTATCCTTTGCAGGCTGTAACTCGTATAGCTAGGACTACTGCAGCAGTCAGTGCTCAATATGATAAACATTAGCAATACTGCAAACTGAAAATGCTGTACTTCCACATCAGACCTCAGAAACCTTCTGTGTGAATGTGGAAGAGAGATGTAGGTAGACATCCATTTTCCCATGTAGGATTCCTGAAAAAGGAGGGAATGTATTGACTGAAGTCACCATAAACAAAAAAGCTAAATGTAGCCAGTATCTTGGCATAGAGGGGATAAAGCACTAAATACAAAGGAGGTGACAGAGGTTCAATTAGCAGCTTGGCCATCCTAGGTGCCGACAGGGGAGGGAGAAGCCAGTGCTTGGGGCATAAAAACACAGATTTCATTGGCAAATGCCAGGAAATAAATGCCTCCTGAGGGTGGGGAGGGTTGCTTGATTTTATCAGCCCTTTGTGGAATTGAGGGTGGTTCAGCACAGTTCTCTCACTGAGCATCCCACTCACTAGATGTTACCACAGCCCATGTGACAGGAAAAGTATTTGTTAAAGATAGCAGTAGGATATGGACAGGGAGCACTTTATCTCCATTCAGTCCTAACCTTTACTGTTTTAAATCCAAGGAGGGCAAGAGCGGGTAGGTAAAACCAGAAATGGAATCACCAGGGTGTGGGAGGAAAAAAAAAAATTGCAAGACCAAATAAACAAAAATATTCAATAAATACAGAATACATATTCAACTGGCATGCATAATATTCCAAGTTAGAATTCTTCTTTTGCCTGCTACACAGTAAGCGAATAACAAACCTTGTATATGAAAATTAACAAGTATAGATACTTTAATCTTAATGGGGGAGACAAGACTAAACCTGCCATTAAAACCAAGCTTCTTTTCAGCCTTCATGCCACTCTGCACTGACACCTAGCTTCTTCACCTAAAACATTTTTAAAGTTTCCTTCCCTAATACTAGAAAATAAAACCTGCAAAGACTGAAACTTAACATACTGGTATACTGTGTGCTGAAAAGTTTTTTTTAATATTGTTTTTATTTTAATTTCTGTTAGTGGTGTCCTTATTTTATTCATATACATATGCAGCCTAAAATACCTCTGTCTTGCCAACAAAGAGTCTCTGCACTAACATGCAGCCACACACACTACATTTTTCAAGTATGGAGAGGTGTTAAAAGGAACTGCCTTCCCGAAACGAAAAAGTGGAAAAGAGGATGGTCAGACTTCAAGATATTCTCTGATATCAAACAATTTCAACAAAGGTTTGTGCGGATTGTGCCTCATATACTGGGGCCAAGACTTACAGAATATTCTCCTATAATCCTTTAAAAAACTAACCACTGACTTAGCGCACACATGTGCGACTTACAGCTACAGGTCCGCTCAACAATATCATCTCTGCTTAACAGCCTCCAGTACTTGCCTATAAAGCCTTGTATTTGCATTATGTTGCCAACACGGGATAAAAGCTAGTTTTACTGTCATACTTTCTCACAAGTACTTTGGATGTCCTTAATATTTACAGATTTGATCCTGCAAGACCTGCAGGAGTCCACACACAATTCTCAAAATTCTTTTTTCAATACCAAACTTCAAAAGCATACATTTTGCATGCATAGCCTTACATTTGAGATGCACAAACCTGTCAGCCAAAGCTGCATTCCACAATTACATAGCTAAATAAAATCCTGGTGGCAAGCTATAAGATTAAGCACGTCCATCGTCCAGCAAAACATTACAAATTACATTCATTCAAATTCAAAACGCCGTCCGTTTGTAATACTAAGTATGCACTATGCACTGCATACTAACCGTGAGGTACAGACTTGTCACTCAGCTAAGAGCTGAATTCTGACAGGCTGGAAGGCTAGTTACGAAGATGACATCATCGCGCATGCCTCTGCACACGATGACAGCAAAAAAAAGGCCGAAAAAAATTAAAGAGCCAGGAAATTTGGGAATTAATGGAGCCACGTGGAAACTTGTGGCACCCCATTTATTTGCACCTCAAAAGCGGTAAATGCCGAGAAATTCAGTACAGTTGAGAGGTATGGACATATGGAAAACTTATTTTTGGTAATTTCGAAAAAGTTTTTTTTTTTTGGGGGGGGGGGGGAGTCTTATGAATCTTATTCAATTAACACCAGATGAGGAATACATTCTATCCATCCATGGGGATGACTTGTGTGAGGATTGGGGAGAGATGGGCAAAGGCTGCCAGCCTAGTCAAATAGAATTTGATGCATAATTCTATCAACTGTATAAATAATGTAAAATACAGGCATGTTTTCTTGAGTGTAAAAGAATACTGTGAAATGTGGAACTGCAAAATATATGACAACATTGCACTCTACTGGCCCATTGAAGCATGTTTTGACCATTTCATGTTAGAATTCGGCTCCAGTGCATCTGGATGAAGGTTTCATTCCCATTGTTTTAAGGCTAAAGTGTATGACCAGAATTTACATGTGGAAGGTGCTTTATTGCTCTGGTTTCTGCTAGAGTACACATGTGAAATGTCTTTTATTGTTATAAGTTTCTGAGCAGGTGTTAGATTGCTAAATAATGCAGTTTGTGGCCTGAGAACTCAGGCCAGGTGTCAAGATGATGCAATATGAATACTGGGAAAACCTATGTGTCAAAATGATATACTTTGGGAGGGCCTCAGCAGAGCTGTTGGTTAGTGTTTAAAAACTATTGTTCAGGGAGAGACTCTGGGAGCATTTTGACTTTGGACATCTAACTGAGCACTTTGCCTTATGCTCACATGTAAGTTTTAGCACTGATTTCTTGTAGGAATAGTTAAAGTTAGTAAAGATTAATTAGGTATTTTTCTTTGAAATCAGACCTGTACTACTGTATTATTTTAAGTTTCTGTGTGATCTCTGAACTCTTAGATATCTTTGTGGTGTAGTGGTTTTTTGTGTTTTAATTATTTATTATTAAATATTTTTAAAACCTTCTATCTGTGGCTGGTTTATGTAGAGATAAAGTATGCTTTAGAGTACATTATCTATTTATACAGTTTATTGTAATAAGCCCTTCCAATAAGCCTTGAGACTGATTAGTCATACTACCATTGGATTATAATATTGCACAGTAACAATTGGACACCACTTTAAGGGCCTTTTAGTAGCTGATAATTAACTGGGTGGTGGCAGAATTACTACCGTATGGTCTGGTTAATAGGGGCACAGCTGGAGAACCTGTACCAGCCTTTTCCCAGGAAAGTCTGTGTGGTTGTATAACCTCTTTTCAAAGTATGTGCGTGTGTGTGTGTGTGTGTGTGTATGTATGAGCTAACTGGGCAGAGACACAAAGCACTGGTTGGACAGAGAGGGTAATGGAGGTTTTAGCTTGCCCAGTTAGGCTGAGACCTGGACCCTATAGCTCTGCCAGTGGGGAATCTTATTGGGGACCTGGTGAACAAAGGCGCAACCAGCCCCAGACTGACTGTGATCTCTGTGTGCACTTAAGGGAAATTGTACTTTACTATGTGTATTAGTTATCCTTTCCTCTTCTCGGAGACGACCTCCCTGGTGTTAGTGGTGAGGATTGAGGCTCCTTGATTGCTGGGCCAGGGCACGGCCGTTGCAACTTGCACAAAAGATTGTCAAATAGGAGTAATTAGAAGGGGTATGGACACTGCATCATCTTACCAATGCCTGCAGCAGCACTCAGCTGCCCATAAAGGTTGTTTTAAAATCAATACAGTTATACAGAGAGAATGGAATGCTGTTAAGGAATGATGTAATTAAGCATGTCACAATGATTAGGCGAACCTTGTACATCAGTAAAGAATGGAAATGAAGGTAGTGTGCATGACAAGTGTCCACTCGCCACATTGTTAACATACAGTACTGTATGCTATTCCATTATTGTTTTCAAATAATTTTACAGGGTCAGAGTCAGAAACAAACAGTTCAAATATACCAGAAATGTAGATATCAGCAGAAGAAAGGATGTTGCTACTACTGATAACATAGTTGTATTTATGAGACATCCCTGACAAAGTAGCAGGCAGACCCAAATCTCATCCCACAACATGTTAGTAACTATGCATAAAGTGACAATGCATCACAAAGTCAAGCACAAGCCGATATGACACTCAAGCTTACATGCACTCAATTTACTTATTGAAAGATGGACCTGTAATTCACTGATCCTACAAAAATAATCTTTCTTCCTTTACCACTTAACCAAAATACTACTGCTAGGAGCAGATTAAAGCTGAAGATTTGTACTTTATTTGTACTGTTTATGCAGAAATATTGAAACCAAGTACCCAAAGAAATGTATGGCATCCAAATGGTTACAGTGTTTCCAAAACAGAGAAATGAATAAGAACAGGAAGACATAGTGATGCATTTTAAAGTTACAAACTGAAAGTGTCAGGGAAGACATAGCAATTATACAACGACCCCCCCATTAAATATTCAAAAATGTGCACGCCGATTGGTCAGCGTGCACGTTGTAAATCCGAGTTATAGTAATGGAAAAAGGTCCGGTCACCCAGACTTTTTCCATTATTATAACTTTTTTTACAGCAACACTGTCTCACTATGTTAAACGAGTTTAACATAGTGAGACAGTTTGTAAAAAGCAACTGAGATCTTGCTTTCTCCATTGCTTTTTTTAAAGCTGTCTCACTATGTTAAATTCCTTTAACATAGTGAGACAGTTTGTAAAAAGCAACTGAGATCTTGCTTTCTCCATTGCTTTTGCCCACAGCTCTGATGTACTGCGTAGGCATACGCATGTGCAGTACATCAGAACTGCCGCAGAATACCAGACAGCTGCGGAAGGGCAGCAAGGAGGCATTATACAATGCCATTATTTAAGAGAAGTAATTTTTTTTTCCTTAAATAATGTCATTGTATAATAGCAATAACCCACTTCTGGGTGTGGGTAATGCTCGATTTACCCACGGTTGGCTTTGTTTGGCCACTCGGGCTTTGCCCTCGTGACCAAACCACACCAACCATGGGTAAATCCAGCATTACCCACACCCAGGTGTGGGTTATTGCTATAAGCATCATTTCCCACATAGGGTAGAAGGTGTTTGGAACAGCCTGCCTAAAGAATTAGCAAGGTCACATCAGTAATGGGATTTAACAGTATATAGAACAAACATAAAGCAATTCTAATAACAGCAGAGAAAGAGAAATAAGCAGTTACATAAATAGAGAATGTAGATTATCCATTAGGTAGGTCACTGAGCAGACCAAGTGGGTATCAAATGTCGTCTTAGATATACATTTTGTAAACTACAATGTAGAGCATTGTTAACCTGCATTGCTTTTGTTTCACTTCAGATGTGCTGTACTGGTTTAAGTATCTGTTTCTTGGGTGCACAACTTTTGTGGTTTGAGTTTAATGTATATGAGGTCAAGGTGTGAAATTATGGATTGAATGTCTTAAATTCAGACAAAGCTACTTTGTAGTGTTCAGAAACGTAAGTCTAGACAGGAAAAAGGACTTAATAAATCACTCGTTAGCCATGATCACAAAACATAACCTTGTCTAGCTTTAAAACATAGACCAAATTCAGCAAAGCAACAAGCATATAATCAAAGTACAGTTTTGTACCTACCATAAATGTAGATGTTCGAAGATCCACATTGCTGCAGTCCTTACACTTGGGTAGTCCGCTGTCCTCGGTCGGCCCGAATATCAAAGTATTAGGCTGACGTCGGTCACGGCGCTTAAGACTGACATCAGGACGTCAGGGTACAAATGCGCATGACCGACATCATATCCTCAGTCTTTTCTTGCCCCAGATGTCAGAAGACCCTAAAAAGAAAGGTCAAAACCAAAAGACAGCAAAAAACAACCAACCACCCTTGCACTAATCATATGTACAATATATACAATATCCACAATATTTACAACCCAAACCACACAACCGCCTCTAAGTACAGAGGGGAAGGAGGGAGGGTAAATTGGACTGCAGCAATGTGGATCTTCGAACATCTACATTTATGGTAGGTACAAAACTGTACTATGTTCTTCATCTCACATTGCTGCAGTCCTTACACTTGGGTAGAATCCCAAAGCAGAGGTAAGGGAGGATGGCAAAACTATAAAGCAGTAGGAGCTGCCAAAATGCCCTGTAAAATTGCAGTGGCAAAACCAGCCCTAGATTTAGAGTAAAGTGGAAGGTGGTAATGCTTAGAGAAAGTATGCACTGAACTCCAAGTAGCTGCCTCCAAAATATCTTTAGTTGCCACCCCCCCTTAAAAAAAGCTGTAGAAGTGGCAGTAGCCCTAGTGGAATGAGGCCTAATCCCAGCTGGAATCTCCTTACCATGATGGGAATAACAGAAAGCAATACAAAACCCAATCCACTTAGAAATAGTTTGTTTTGACACAGGCTTGCCCTGAGAGCCCAAAGCAAATGAAACAAATAACTGCTGAGACTGCCTGAACCCTTTAGTTCTGCTCAAATAATATCGCAACTGCCTGTGTATATCCAAAGTGTGCAAAATCTTTTCCCCTTTATTTTGGGGGTTTGCATAAAAAGTAGGCAAATGAATAGTTTGGTTTAAAGCCACACTAGAAACCACTTTAGGCATAAAGGAAGGATTAGTACGCAAAGATACCCTATCCTTATGGAAAATTAAGAAAGGCTCAACCGCCATAAGGGCCTGTAATTCAGAAACCCTTCTTGCAGAGGTAATGGCCAACAAAAAGCAGTCTTCCATGATAAATATTTCAACTCGGCAGTAGCTGCAGGCTCAAAAGGTTGTAGAGTGAGTTTCTCCAACACAAAATTGAGATCCCAAGCAGGAGTAGGAGCTCTCGTGGGGTCTTATATTCTTTGCCCCTCTAAGGAATTGCTTAAACAAAGGATGAGAAAACAATGGTGGGTCACAGTCATAGTGAGCAGAAACTGCTGCAGCATGAACCTTAATAGAAGAGAAGGACAAACCTTTGTCCAGTAACTCAGTAAGATATTGAAGAGCCACACTTAAATTAGGCTTAGAAACATCAAATTCCTTTGCTGTACTCCAAAATAAAAATCTCTTCCATTTATCTGCGTACACTTTCCTTGTACTAGGCCTTCTGGCCTCCAAAATAACATTCAAAACTTGCTGTGGAAGCTGAGACCCTCCAGGGTTTAAAACAGAATATGCCAGGCTGTTAGGTGAAGAGAGTGAAGTTTGACATTGAGTAAATGACTGTTCTCCTGAGACAGCAGGTGTGGAATTGAAGGCAAAGGCCATGGAGGCTCCTGTACCAGACTTCTCAGTAATGGGTACCAGTGCTGTCGAGGCCAATCTGGAGCTATTAAAATCATCTTTGGCTTGTCCTGTCTGACCTTCAGGAGTACCTTTGGGAGGAGAGGCAGAGGTGGAAAGGCATACACATGAAGATTGCTCTAATTGAATGAAAGAGCATCCACTTTCCAAGCTGTGGGATGAAACCTTTTTGTGCAAAACTTTGGCAGCTGGTAGTTTAGTGGAGAAGCGAACAGATCTATGTCTGGAGTTCCCCATAACACTGTCAATTTCTGAAATACATGAGGATCCAATTTCCACTCGTGGGGATCCATAATTTGTCTGCTCAACACATCTGCTAAGGAGTTCTGTGCTCCCGGCAGAAACCTTGCCTGAAGATTTAGCTGTAAACTGAGAGCAGTCTCCCACAAAATCATTGCTTGTCTGCATAGAGGATAAGAATGTGTTCCCCCTTGCTTGTTGATGTACCACATGACAGTTGTGTTGTCTGTTAGAACCATCACCTGCCCTGGAAGAAGTAAATCCTTGAAAGCTATTAATGCAAATTGGACTGCTAACATCTCCTTCAAGTTGATATGTAGATGTTGAAGTCTGGCAGGCCACGTGTCTTGTACCCACTTTCCATTTAGATGAGCTCCCAAGCTTTGTCTGAGGCATCTGTCGTTAGAATCTGACTCGCCTCTGGCCGGGTCACAGAGAGTCCCTTGTTTAGGTGACATTCCTGAGCCCACCACAAAAATTCCTTTTGAATGCAAGGTATTATCTGAATGACAGTGTCCATATCTTGGCAGTGCTGTGTCCATACATTTTGAGATACCATTGTAGCTTCCTCATATGCAGTTTGGCATTGGGAAGCACCAGAATACAAGATGCCATGAACCCCAAGGCTTGAAGGACTGTCCTTGCAGTCAGCCTGGACTGATGAGACAATTGATGGAAGTAAAGAGAAAGATTCTTTTGTTTGTCCGGGGTCAAAAGGCCATCTGGGATGCTGTATTCAGTCTCACACCCAGAAAGCACATGTCCTGAGAGGGTACTAGACTGGACTTTATTTCGTTCACAGAATACCCCAGGCATCTTAACACTGCTATCACATACTGTAAATGATGAAGAAGTTCGTCCTTTCCTTGGGCCAGAATCAGGCAATCGTCCAAATAAGGATAGATCTGTATTCCTCTTAGCCTGAAGAAAGCTATCACTGGAGCCAGAACCTTCGTGAATACTCTGGGCGCAGTAGATAAGCCAAAGGGCAATGCAGAGAACTGATAATGAGAAGTCCCAGCCCGAAAACGCAGATACTTCCTGCAACTTAGCCTGATAGGAACATGAAGGTAAGCCTCCTTGAGATCCAGAGTCACCATCCAGTGATCTTTGCCCAGCAGAGGTAAAAGCTGTTGTAACGTCAACATTTTGAACTTGGGAATGTCCAGATAAGTGTTGAGGATAGATAAATCCAAAATTGGTCTCCACGTGTTCCCCTTCTTTGGTACTAGGAACAGGCGAGAATAAAATCCTAGGCCCACTTCTGGCAGAGGGACCGGTTGTATGGCCCCTATTTGAAGCAGCAGAGAAATTTGTTTGTGAGCCTCTGGTCTTTGCTGAGGAGGAACGTCCGGCATGCCTTTGAAAGGAGGCAAGGTATGGAAATAAAACTTGTAACCTTGGTGTATGATATCCAACACCCATCTGTCTTGGGTAATCAAACTCCAATTTTCCTTGAAGAGTGCCAACCTTCCTCCCAAAGGTGCTGCCAGGCAAGAAGGATCTGGCAGCTGAAAAGGTAGGTCATTGGGCCTGTTTACGAAAGGACTGGCCCCTGCCCTCACCCGAAGATTGTGCAGGTGAACTCCCTGTTCTAGGTCTGAAGGAGCTCTGAGCTCTGCCCCTACCACGTCTAGATCTACCCCTAGACTGTGAATCATAAGAAGATACGTCCACCCCTTAGCAGGCCAATTCCTACTAAACTTCGGAGGCTGAACTTGCAAAAAATCTTTAACAGCCTGCATAGACTTAGCCTTGTCTTCCATTTTCTTCAAGACTGACTCCACATGTGAACCAAACAACACATCAGACTGTAAAGGAGCATCCAAAATCCTTGTCTTAACATGGTCAGATAAATTCTGATCCCTCAGCCAGGCGTGCCTGCGAAGAACTGACCCAGTGGCAGCCACCCTAGACGAGGCCTGTACAGCATCAAAACCACATTGTAAAGAATGCTTACCCACCTGTTCAGAGACATGTACCAAATCTTGTAATTCTTTACACTCAATGCCTTCCACCAGAGCATCTACCTTAGACTTCAATTGAGAAAGAAGATAGTTTTGATATTTCAACATGTGAAACTGGCAATTCAAAGCCCTCATAGCTAAGGTGGAAGAAGTATAAACTTTCTTTCCCCATCTATCCAAAGCTCTGGCCTCTTTATCTGGAGGAACCGGATTTTGTACAACAGAGGCCTTGACACCCTTAGGTCCCTGACTAATAGTTTCTGGGTCCGCCCTAGGACTCTTATAAAGATATTTATGAGCCTCAGGCACCCTGTAATACCTATCCGGTTTAACAGGAGCAGGAGGCAAAGAATCAGGATTAAGTGAAGCCTCTGCAAACACATCTTCCACAACATCCAGAACAGGTGGTATAGCCAAAGGCCTATGCTAGGGCAAAAGCAAAAATTCCCTAAGCATTTTCCTGGAATCAGAGAAGTCCTGACCTTCCCACTTAAAATGTTCCCTCATGGAATGAAGAGTCTCTGAAAAAGAAAAATCATCTGGAGGAGAAGCAGAAGGAGTCGAATCATCTGCATCAGAATCAGAATAAGGAGAGTACTCCTGCAAGTCTTCAGCCGAAGACTCTGAAACATCCGAAGCCTGCTCAAAACTCCCCAACTCTGGTTCCACCCTAGGCCTCTTATCAGGAGGCGGCAAAGAACCCCTAATCAAAGTAATTAAATCTTCTGCCATTTTAAGCATGTGCTTCTTGGGCACAGATCCTGTTGAACTAGGAGTGACACCAACAGAAGCTAAACCTGGCCTGCCTCTGGGAGAAGCCTTGGAAACAGAAGGAGAGGGCCTAACCACCCTAGGAAGGGAGGGGAGTACAGTAACCTGAGAAGCCCCTTCAGCCTGACCTGCCTCCTGAGAGGCCACATCCTGCAAAATCAAAGTCTCCCCCTGGGACTCCAGAGAAGCCTCCGGCGGAACCACCGGTTCCACTGACACCTCTAAAGAACCGGCGTCCGGTACGGACGACTCTTCTTGCCTGGGTTTAGCTGCTTTGTCCTTGCGCTTCTTCGAAGAAGCGGGCGTCGGAGCATCCGATGGCATATTATAATTGCACCGCTTCCCGAAGACCAACCTGGCACAATCTAACCTTCGCTTAATAGTGCGCTTATTGAACCTAGCACAAAAGCGACACCCAACAACGTCGTGCTCAGGCCCCAAACAAGGAATACACAAAGTATGATAATCCCTATGCGGTATCTGCTTCCCACAAGAAATACAGTTATTCACTTTTCTGACATCCGGTAAACCACTGAGGCAAGAAAAAACTAAAATATTCCCCAACGGGGTACTTAGCCAACTTTGACTCGGTCTGAAACTCCGAATTCGAAAAATTTCAGAACGCCGAACGGCACTTGCAACGCTGCTTCTGCATCGGACCATGCGGCAAAAAAGACTGAGGATATGACGTCGGTCATGCGCATTTGTACCCTGACGTCCTGATGTCAGTCTTAAGCGCCTTGACCGACGTCAGCCTAATACTTTGATATTCGGGCCGACCGAGGACAGCGGACTACCCAAGTGTAAGGACTGCAGCAATGTGAGATGAAGAACATCCATAAATATTCTATTCAGTAACAGACCATAAAGTTGCATTATATTATTTCTTAGATGCAGTAGGGCAGTATGTAAACCCTAATTTAAGTGTCTCTTAACCATCTTCATTTTCTAGTGTGACCATATAGCCTTCTCTCTTCTTGCTTCACTGGGTCTTGTGTTACATGATCCTTCCTTGTAGTAGGAGCTGTATGCACTCCATCTCTCCCATGGACTGTGTTCCATGCTATGTCTGCATTCTTGCTGTAGTTATGTTACTTCTAAAATAGTAAGATTGTTCTTATGTGAGCATCACTAGTCTAGGCAGCAGTTTACTTGGTGTCCATTAATTTTGATTTTCTTGTAAGCTGCCACTTTTTCTCTCACACATGTACACACACATTTATACACACTTGCAGACTTGCACACTCACACATACACAAATGTTTATTTGTGGGTAATTACTACTACTATTAAGTTAACATTCCAAGAACATATGGACAGTGGAGTAATAAACAAACCGAAAGCTGAGAGTGCTGTATTACAAACACTTTTTTTCACTGAAGCTAAAATAACTATTGTTCAAACCATTCTAATTCATGAATTACTCTGACTCCAGTATACTAGCAAATACCTCTGACAACATACTCCATTAATTGGACAAATTGTAATGTAGTAGTCTTTGCCACGGAGATGCTGTCTGTTAAACAGTATTGCATACCTCTCTGTCCAGATTTTTGCCGGATATGTTTGCTTTATCATAAAATTTGTGGGGTTTTTTCCATTAATTGGACAAATTGTAATGTAGTAGTCTTTGCCACGGAGATGCTGTCTGTTAAACAGTATTGCATACCTCTCTGTCCAGATTTTTGCCGGATATGTTTGTTTTATCATAAAATTTGTGGGTTTTTTTCCTGGCATTGAGGATGGAAGTAATTAAATAATGACAAGCATTTGAGTTTCAGACTTCATATCCTTCAAAAATGTATGCTAATGCAAAATCTTTTATTCTATCATCTTTCTAAGTTTATAAAGGCAATATCTAAAATATGTCCCTGTTTTGGGGCCTTTTCCCTTTATTATTTTTGGCTTTGCCCATATTTCTTGAGTTTATAGGTTGAGAGGTATAAGTATGCATAACTAGACAGATGGTTTAACTCAATCTGACACAGACTCAATTATTGTTTGGTCACTGTATGGAATACCAACTTGTTGAAATGATTTGCAGTCAGAACATCTCAATTACAACCAATTTGTCCTGTGTGGGAATGTATGTAAATAATTCAGTTACTTGTCTTTTTACTACAATGCCATGTAAGATAATAAATTAACTCATTTGTTTTAGAAAACTAAGTACATTTAACAAGTACACTGTTTCTTTAGTATCCATGCAAGTGAGGTATCTCATATATTCTATACAAAATATTTTCAAATGCTTGTCCACAGTGTCCATCCCTACAAAACAAGACGGTCATAATGTTTGCATGTTTACCAGTTGCCATAGCCACAGTTTAACTAGTAATAATCTGGCAGTGAACAGCTCCTTCTAGGGTAAAGTTGCAGTAGTGGTAGGATGGTAAAACTTTTGCAAAGTTCCAGCTCCACGTCCAGTCCCATAAAATGTAAGGTTCCCTGTTGCTCTTCTCCAGTTCCGTCTTGTCATGAAAGCTTGTTGGGCAGGAGAAGGTGACCCCAAGCTTGCAGTTTTAGATATTTTTATGATTTTTGTTATGTTTTAATGACTTAACCCATTTTAAAGACTTAAACCTTGCCTGTGATATAAGTAAGACAGCTGTGTATCCCAGACAGTACCCCTTCTCTGGAACAGGCTCCCCATCCAAGTGAAGCAGAGTTCCTTCTAACCCAGTTCAAGTGTAACTTAGACAATTGGATGGGGAACAGAAACTTCGTCCCTTGTTTGGCACCCATGTCTCTAATGGACACAGGTAACCAGTAAATGGTTCATCTTACAAGTCTCTGTTTGTAAATGTTTCATATCCCAAACCCCTGCTTACACTTATCAGGGGTATAAGAACTTGTCAGAGATTTGGGATGCATGGCTAGGCTTAAAAATGCCCTTGTGGTCATTAGCCTAGTAAACACATATGAACATATGCATGTAAGCTAAATGTTTTTTATAGTATATTTATGATTCACAAGTACTGTTCTTTTTCTTTAGGCATTTTTTTGTTGTATTTTTCTCCTTTTTTAACTTTGTTTTTCACTTCCAGTTTCATTTTTGAGCCTAAACAGTTCAGTACATCTTCTCTGGTGATGAAGTGTGCCTGTGTCAGGCAAATACTGTCTGCCAACAGATGCATTTATGTTGTCAGTTTTCCTGTATTTCATTGATGCTACTAAAAGGCATTCTGGATATCTCAAGTACAGTTCAGGGGGCACCAGTGGTAGTTTTTCTATCTCACCCTGTTGCTGTTTCCTCTTCGTCTTTGGACCCCCAGAAAGAGAGTGATAAGTACTGGAATCATAAATATTCTAAGTACAGTAGGTTAAATAAATTATATCTTTCTTTAAATCCTTCTCACAAGTTGGGCAAAAGAAGTCTGACAAAAATATTACAGTGATGTCTCAGTCAGACATTTACAAGGATACTTCAGTTTCACCTCAGTTTTTTGAGCAAAACTGGGAATCAACATGAAGTTACCCAGACTTGCTATTGCTGAGTTCACGACAGAGAAATCTTCAATAAAGGCTGGGTCCAGTTTCCTCTCCCCCCTCTCAATGTACAGATCAACTTATGTCATTCAAGTAGGTTATGACTTTATAATATTGTCCATTAAGGGATTGGAGGCTGAAACTTCATCATAGTGGCATACATCTGCTCCATGATAGTGGGGTTTCTGACTGATGTATAGACCTGGATTACCAGCAATTACACCCATTTACTGTTACGCCGGCACCAATGTTCTTGTCATCAGTTACTTAGACCATACCTCTCACCTGTCCAGATTTTCACCTCAAAATTTCAGTCTGTTGCTCATAAAATATTTGTTTTTCTGGCAAATCACTGGGATGATCTGAGGAATGAATTTAGTAAATAATGTTATACATTTGAGTTTTAAACTTCCTATCCTTTATAAAATTAATTTTAATACATATCCTGTTATTCTAGCAACTTTCTAAGTTTATGAGAGCAATATTTAAAATCTGTCCCTATTTTTGGGCCTTTGTACCACCATTACGTCAAGCTTTGTCCAGATATCTTGTGCTAAGAGGTTGAAAGGTATGACTTAGACCAATACTTTTTGCATATAGACCATCACTGGTTCCAACAGCAACAGTGGGGGGGCTTGTTCCCATTTCCCTAGTATCAATGTACTTGCCATTGACATTTCTGTAGCTGACATTGGTACCACACACAAGATGTTTATGCAGCTAGTATCTGCAACAATATTGATACATCTTCAATCTGTTTGTACAGCATTGGTTTATTCAGTGTCAATGTCTCCAGTGTCAGTTAAGATGGCATTGGCTACGTAACAATTAACACAGACAATGATCATTCAAATTATATGTATTTTATGTTGTTTTGATATTGTACATATCTGTTTCACAACTTCAAACTGCCATTTATGTTTAACTAAACATATTAAAGACTATACTGTTTTCTAGAGTGGTCACAGCAGATTTACAACACTTTTATCACTTACAGATAGCATTCTCATAAACGTGGATGGGGATCAACTACTGGCTTGTTTTTGCTGACTTGGCAAAAACTTTTAAATTTGGCAGACCACAAGATCCTCCAGGTATTACATTTTGACAGTAGTCTAAGCCAAAAGTAATTCAGTCTTTTCAAAACATTCTTTCCAGCAATGTTATTTTTTTCAGAAGTATAGCATCCTCTACATTAGCTTCTGTTCTCCTAAACAAAGGTGTTCCTCGGAGATCAGTCTTATTCCCCCCTCCTTTTTTCATTATACATTACTATGCTAAAAGTTGGCCTTGCTCAATTTCCAGTTATAATTTATGTAGTTGCTATGGCAATTCATAGGTCAAGTCCATCTTGCACAGCCAATAAATCACAGCTGACAGATTACCTTAAAACCATAGTTACCTGTCTTGAGCTCCAGAAAAGTTACCTTCAAGTCACCTAAAACCAGAGCAATAGTTTTGGAACTTCTCAAAAATAGATTTAGTCTCCACAAAGTGGCAAATCCTGGATTATAATTGAAATCTCTTTAAACAACCAACTCCTTCAAATATCTGGGATTATGGCTAAGACAAACCACCAACTTCCAATTATTGCCTCAGTTTCAAAAATGATCCAGAATTCTCTTCAGAGAATTTTGGTATATAATATGCCAGTTCATTGCTCTAACATCACAGGCAAAAATCACTACCCACTCATGGAAAAGGCTAAGTGTCTGGCAGCTCTACAAATATATGAACTCCTGTTTGAATCTCTACTATACAGATTCCTGAAGATAAATTCATTCCGATGCCAATAAGTGAAAGGGGCTTCTAGTCTGTATTCAGACCCCTTCCACTAAAAGGCACTGTATTAACTACAGTGACAGTAGCATAACTTTGCTACTCATGTTAAATTCTTGCTCACTGCACATTTCCCTTCATAGGACTTGAAGATTAATACTCTCTAGATAAATGTAAAAATGTCATAAATGTTTAATTCTTCCTCTAATTATCCTGTTCAGCATATATACCTCAAGTCTATCTCATTAACTCAGCTGTAAATTTGGTTTCATATAGCCACCTCCTTCATGCCAGTATCTCCTGTCTTTTATTCTACCCTTTACATGGCAGTTACCACATGGGGATTAAGGCCCTGAGCTGTTAATAACCTGCTTCCTGTAGCTCAGGGTACTGGGTTTGATTCTTTACACCTCAATTTACCTACTGTGTGGCTCTGAACAAGTTCCTTAATGAGATAGTGTTCCAGGGTGGCCCTGAAAAGAGAACTGTATCTAGTGGGCTTATCCATTTAACAAATCATTTAAAAATATAGTTCATTTCTGTATTCTAAATTTTAGTTTGTTGTATATTTGATCCAGTTAATTTGTAACCTCATCTAACTTTTTAGTTTGTGTAATTGGTATTGCTGCTGTTTATTTAACTCATTGTATGTACATACCTCATCTAACTTTTCAGTTTGTTTAGTTGATGTTGCTTTTTTATTTAACTTGCTTGTGTACTTTATTGATAACATGAACTTTACTTGTATGTTGCATTCAGCTTTTATCTGTGTATATGTATGTGGAACTGTTATCATGCATCTGTGATATGGAATTAAATATCTAGCTTTTTTGAAGCCTTTACTTCTAACCCCCATCTATTAGGACGGAATGATCTGGATTATTAACAAAAATAAACAAACAGAAGGGAAGACAGTGTTTTTAAATGAAAGTAGAAGGAAGCAGGAAAGATGGTTAAGAAAACATAAACCTAGACAGAGGAAAGGATTGCCAGTTCAGTCAGGAAGGGAGATAAAGCATTCTATAAATGCATAAAGAAACAAAGAAAAATAAAGGAGGGGATAGTGGAGTCAACTGAAGTAAATGGAATAGGAATCAAAGCTTGTTCAAAAAACAGGACTGTTGATGAATAATTCTGCTCAGTATTCACAATGAAAGATTCCCTTTATCCAGATAGTTGGAGATATCAGGATAATTGACTCCAATCTTCTTATAGAAGACATGATCCTGACAAAATTTCCTGAAACTATTGAGTGTGATGAAATGCAATATAACATTTCACAGGAGTTTCCCCCCTGTAAGTGATGTCCTAACTGAAATCACCATTACAGTGTTCGTAACAGATGGGTTTTTGTCACAGATATCCAGACAGGGTACCAAAGCTTTACCTTCCCAAGGGCATTCATCTGACATGTGACCTCAATTCATGTGTGTCAGAGTATAAAGGTAGATATACACACAAGAGCTTCAAATAATCTCAATGCCTGCCCAAACACAGGTTATGCATCCATCAGACTGATCCACGTTTGGTCGATTGGTACTGTTGCATCACTAGTCTTTGTCAGGTTAAGTGTCCTGTTAGCGAACCTTTTTTTTCTTGTTTCACAGACTGTTTTCAATTTGTTAGATGTCAACTAAGATGGGTAATCATCAATCTAAGATGGCAGACTGTCTAGCTTCTGACATCGTCCTTTTCCTTAAAAAGAAACTTAGGAGACCACAAGATGATTCACAGTCCAATGTCTTTGGGTCAGATTTTCCTGATGTGGTGGTCGACTCTGCGGTATGTCAGAAGGCCGTTATGGTCACTGATATCCTCCAACATCCAAAAGACATGCTAATAATTGAATCACTGTTGGCAATCTAAATTGCCTGTAGATGTGTCCAGTATGAGTGTGTGTGTCTGTGTGTGTGTGTGTGTGTGTGTGTGTGTGTGTGTTTCTGGTTTCCTAGGAAAGTACTTGGGCAGACCGTCTACAGATCATTACAAGTCTAGCCTGTGATGATAGGAGGTACTGCTAGCCATGCCAGAAGAAATAGGGCAGTGGATTTGTAACACATGCCAGCACAGCTAGCTGGAATTTTGTAAATAATTATATGTCATTTGAATATCAAACTGACTTGTACAGATGCTTGTGCTGAAAATGTATTTGTGAGGTCTGCTTATGTTAAAATGTATCAACAGTGTGCCCTGCTGGAAGGAAAAGAGATGTGCATGCATTATTGTAACAATTTTAATGTATACATTGTAACAGCATAAACTGGAAGTGAAGAGGTTAATTTTAATTCACCTGACTCTGCAAAATATTCTTGAAATTAAATTACTTCATGGGTTAAGCCATAAAGATGTTATCCCACAGTTTTGGAGGGAGCCAGAGATACAGCGTCTGTGCTAGAGAATAGGTTGCAGCTCCTGTAGGAAGAGCAAAATGGTTTTATGGCTTCCAGCACATCTGAGCAAAGCTTTGTGCGTTTTGTAGCACATAGGTGATAAACCACCACCGTAACAGGTACAAGCATGCAAAATCTGAAGGTAATGCTACAAGTCTAAACCTCAAAATGCACTCTCTCGAGGCACTCCTAAAAATGGAGAACATCGATATCTGTGCAGTAACTGAGGCCTGGTTCAAGGCTCCAGAGAGCACCCCTGCAATACCAGGCTACAACTCTTACCACACTTTTCGGCCACCAAAGCAGGACCGAAACACTAAAGGTCCCATAGATGCTGTGTTTTTTGCTTTGGAGAGGGCAGCTTTCACCTGTGCATCTGCGATGTCAGGGAGGTTACATTCATTTAGGATAGGCCTTTGCTCCTTTGGGGGGGAAGGGGGGGGAGAAGTTTGCGCTGAATCTGTCTGCCAGGATGTTGGCTATGTCTGTAGGTTCGGTATATTTTGTACCGTTATGCAACAATTCAGAGCACATCTGGGAGTTTCCGCCCATGTTTCTGACATAACTAAAGAAGGCCTTGTGATTATCTTTAGTGTCTAGGGCAATTTTTCTTTCAAAACTGGCCTTTGATGATTTTATGAGGGATCGAAGTTTCTTGCTAATACTGATCAGAGCTGCCTTCCCTTTTTGGGATTTTGCTCTGTCATTTAGTAGCTTCCTCCTTCTGTTGTATAGCTTATTTATGGCCGGGGTCCACCAGACTGGTCTCTTGTTTTTGGAGGAGTGAGTCTTGGTTTCATTTGGGATAGCACGATCCATGCATTCTTGCAGGTGCTCATAGAATGCATTTGTAAAGGATTCTGCGGATTGGGCTGTATTATCCTCTGGCCCAGGGGCTTTGAAGGATTCCACCTCAGTCTTGAGAAGTGCAAAGTTGGCTTTGGAGAAATTCTTTACAGTGATTTCCTTGGGTGGGGACGGGATATGGATGTCCAGGGAAATTTGTTGATGGTCTGATCTTACCAATGAGGGGTTTACCTCTGGTGTGGAACATAGAGTCCCCATGTTGGTGATGACCAGGTCCAATATGTTGTTCCCTCTTGTGGGAGTGGTGACCAGTTGTTCCATTGCGTTAGAGTTTAGAAATTCAAGGAACCGTTGGGCGAGGGTGTTTGGGCTTGAGTAGTTTTCCCAGTCAATGTTTGGGTAGTTGAAGTCACCCAATAACATAGTGTTTGGAGAGACCTTCATATTCTCCAGTGTTCTCAGGAATGCCAAGTGGGGTTCCTGTAATAGGGAGGGTGTTCTGTAGCAGGCTACAAACTGAAAGGCAGTTTTGCCTGCTGTTAGTTGCACATGGATGGTTTCCGATGCTTCGTGCAGTGCCACTAACCTGGAGGTGTAGGTATCTTTGATGAATATAGATACTCCCCCTCCTTTTGTGCTTCGGTCTGAGTTTTGGGGCCGAAACGCATGGTACGAGTTATAACGTGGTAGTGCTGGGGTTGCTCTCAGGAGCCTTGAACCAGGTTTCTGTTACTGCACAGACATCGATTTTCTCTATACTGAGGAGATTCTCGAGTGCGTGCATCTTGAGGTTTAGACTTCTGGCATTGAGTAGCATTATCTTTAGTTTTTTTATCTTTGGATTGTCTATGGAGGTGGGTTTGTCCTTTCAGCCTTGCCTAAAAAAATGGCACTATGGGGGTGGCAAAAGCCTTGGCCAGTATACGAAAGCCTAAGGGTGACAGGTGCAAGCCGTCCCTAGCGAAGCAACGTGGCTTGTCGAGCATGTCATCCCAGGCTGTCTGAAACTGGATCCCCTTTGAATGACACCAATACTTTAGCCAATTGTTGAAACTGATCATTTTGTCTTTATACTGTGGCATCATTCTTGGTGAGGGTAAGATGCTACTCAAGGTCAGGGACATACCAGCCTGGGCTACATGGTCAGAGAGCTCCATTATGTCTCTTTTCATGTAGTCCAGGGAGGTACATCTCAGGGCATTCACACCAGCATGGACAATGACGGAGTCATACTTGTACTTGCTTTGGAGTGACCTGAGTGCTTGCATTATGTGGCGGATCCTGGCACCCGACAGGCAGTTTACAGTGACCTTCTCCTTGTTCAGTCTTGTTAGTGGGACGTCAGTGTGCCGGACAATAGAGTCCCCTATAACAAGTGTATTTGGTGTGTTGTTTGGCCTTATGGGCTGTGACTGAGGCACACTGATTTTGTGAGATATGTGATTTGTGGGTATTGTTGAGGGGTGGCTGTTGCTTGGATATCTGCTTAAGAGGTCTTTGCTGTTTAGGCAGATTTTTATTTAGAGCCTCTGAGTATGTTTTTGTGTGTTGGGTATGCAGATGCAATAGGTCTGTGTGAGACTGGATTTGTGGTGTGGGTGGTTACCTTTTCCTCCTGACTGACTGTGCCAGTCTTGGGTTGAGAGAGCTCTGCCTCCAGTTTGGCTGTGTAACTGCATCTCTCACATGTATTAGAGTTTGTTGGAAGGAGGAGAGGGTTGTCTGTGTACATAAGGCAATTGTAACATTGCCTCAAAATTCCCAGATTCACCAGCTGGATTGGAGAGTAACCTTGAAACTGACCCTTGGACATACCAGATAAGTATAGGGAACTGTTTTTTTTTACCAATCAGATTAGGGAAGGGAACTGATTTTTCACTTGATCAGGAAGGACCAATCGGGAGTATAATACTTATGAGAAGTCAAGGAGGGTGCTTTAGTTAGTGTTTCCTTATAAGAGCTGAGCAAGTGCAGGGCTTTAGAAAGAGAATAGAGTGATTACTTTGAGAGTTTGAGCAGTTCTAAGTGAAAAAGTGAAGAGCAGACTTTGTGGAGCCTGGAATAGTTTAAAACCTGTTTAGGCGGCGCTGCCCGACGCTCCTCAGTGCGCAAAAAGAGAGTTCCAGGGTTTTAAGAGAGAGATCAAGGAGTTTAGAATTGACCCAAAATGGCCAATAAAACTACAGCTTCTAAGTAGTAACCACTCCTCTAGGGACAGGCAGGCTGTTCAGTGTTAACCACTCCCACTGGTGAACACAGAGACTTCCCTTTAGCCCAAGCAAGCACTGGCCTTCTAGAAACTTCCAAACAGTTCAGAACAGCAAATCTGTAACTGAACTTTAACTTTCAGAAAGTGGGAAAAAAGCAAGATTGTTTTTTTTTTCTTTTTGTTGTAGTTTAAAGGTAGCAGAGATACACAAGCAGCAAAATAATCACAACAGTGCAATAAATGACCCCACACGAGTGCTAGGCCAAAATCAGGCAAAATGCAGTTTTTAGAGAAAAAAAATGATTTTAAATTAAGTGCAACACAGGAAATGCAGTAAACAGGCTCTAGATGTGTTCCAAGTACTGTTACAGATATAAACTTTAGCAAGCCGGAAAATGCCAAAAAGTCGGCGGCAAAGCAGTAAAACTTAACAAAAAATCAGAAGAAAATATTTAAAATCACAAAAGTGGCTCCTTTTCTTCTCTCAGCGTTTTCTCCTCTTGGTAGGTGCTTCAGCAACAACTAGCAAGCCTGAAAAGATGCCAAAACCATGAGGCAGCCTGGATTTAAGACAGAGAGAGATCAAGGAGTTTAGAATTGCCCCAAAATGGCCAATAAAACTACAGCTTCTAGGTAGTAACCACTCCTCCAGGGACAGGCAGGCTGTTCAGTGTTAACCTTTCCCACTGGTGAACACAGAGACTTCCCTTTAGCCCAAGCAAGCACTGGCTTTCTAGAAACTTCCAAACAGTTCAGAACATCAAATCTGTAACCGAATTTTCTTAACTCTGCCACATCCAGCTCTGACTCCTGCCTTTTTGTCAATGCCATAGTCTCCAACCCATATAACATAGCTGGTCTCACTACCCTCTTGTAGAACTTCCCTTTCACTCTTACTGGTACCCGTCTGTCACAAATCACTCCTGACACTCTTCTCCACCCATTCCATCCTGCCTATACTCTTCTTCACCTCTCTTCCACACTCACCATTATTCTGAACTGTTGATCCCAAGTACTTAAAACTCATCCACCTTTACCAACTCCCTGCATCCTCACCATTCCTCTACCCTTCCTCTCATTTACACACATATATTCTGTTTTAGCCCTGTGGACCTTCATTCCTCTCCTCTATAAAGCATATCTCCACCTCTCCAGGGTCTCCTCAACCTGGTCCCTACTCTCATTACATATCACAATGTCATCTGCAAACATCATAGTCCACGGGGCCTCCCGTCTGATCTCATCTGTCAACCTGTCCATCACCACTGCAAATAAAGGGCTCAGGGCTGATCTTTGATGTAATCCCACCTCCATCTTAAACGTATCTGTCACTCCCACTGCAGTCCTCACCGCTGTCACACTACCCTCGTACATATCCTGTACCACTCTTGCATACTTCTCTGCCACTCCTGACTTCCTCATACAATACCACAAGTCCTCTCTAGGCACCCTGTCATATGTTTTCTCCAAGTCCACAAAGACACAATGCAACTTCTTCTGACCTTCTCTGTATTTCTCCAACACCACTCTCAGAGCATACATTGCATCTGTAGTGCTCTTTCCTGGCATGAAACCATACTGCTGATCACTAATCATCACCTCCCTTCTTAACCTAGCTTCCACTACTCTTTCCCATAACTTCAAGCTGTGACCGATTAATTTTATCCCTCTGTAGGTACTGCAGCTCTGCACATCACCTTTATTCTTAAAGATAGGTACCAAAACACTTTCTCCACTCCTCAGGCATCCTCTGACTTTCCAAAATTTCATTAAGCAATCTGGTTAAAAATTCCACTGCCATTTCGCCTAAGCATCTCCATGCTTCCACCGGTATGTCATCTGGGCCAACAGCCTTTCCATTATTCATCCTCTTCATAGCTGTCCTTACTTCCTCCTTGCTAATCTGTTTCACTTCCTGATTCACTATCCCCACATCATCCAACCTTCTCTCTCTCTCATTCATCAGCCCTTCAGAGTACTCTTTCCATCTACTCAACACACACTCCTCGCTTGTGAGTACATTGCCCCCACTATCCTTAATCACCCTTACCTGCTGCACATCTTTCTCAGCTCTGTCCTTCTGTCTAGCCAATCGGTACAGGTCCTTTTCTCCCTCCAATCTCTCATACAACTCTCCATATGCCTTATCCTTCGCCACCTCTCTCCTTGCCATGTGCCTCATCTCCTTATACTCATGTCTACTTTCTTTATCTCTGACAATCCCACTTCTTCTTCACCAGCCTCTTCCTCTGTATACTCTCCTGTACTTCCTCATTCCACCACCAGGTCTCCTTGTCCTCCTTCCTCTGTCCAGATGTCGCACTAAGCACCTTTCTAGCAGTCTCCCTTACTAGCTCTGCTGTAGTTACCCAGTTATTCGGTAACTCTTCACTGCCTCCCAGTGTCTGTCTTAACTCTTCCCTCAACTCCACCTCAATCACCCTTTCTTAACTTCCACCATTTAATCCTTGGCACTGCTTTCACACTCCTCCTCCTCTTCTTCTTGATCACCGTCATCCTACAGACCACCATTCTATGCTGCTTAACTACATTTTCCCGTCACCACTTTAGTCTCCAATCTCCTTCAGACTGGCCCTCCTACATAGGATATAATCCACCTGTGTGCATCTTCCTCCACTCTTGTATGTCACCCTATGCTCCTCCCTCTTCTTAAAATATGTATTCACCACAGCCATGTCCATCCTTTTCACAAAATCCACAATCTGACCTTCTGCATTCCTCTCCTTAACACCATACCTATCCATCACTTCCTCATCCCCTCTGTTCACTTCACCATTGAAGTCCGCTCCAATCACTAGTCTCTCACCCTTGGGTACACTCACCACCACTTCATCCAACTCACTCCAAAATTTTTCTTTCTCATCCATCGCACAACCCAACTTGTGGAGCATATGCATTAACAACATTCATCATTACACCATCAATTTCAAGCTTCATAAACATCCCTCTATCAGACACACTCTTCACCTCCAAAATACTCTTGGCATACTGTTCCTTAAGGATAACCCCTACCCCATTTCTCCTGCCATCCACACGATGATAGAACAATTTGAACCCGCCTCCTATACACCTGGCCTTACTTCCCTTCCACATTCATGACTGGCTAAAATCTGAACTTCACTGATGCATCTTGGTACATGGTTGTGCACTACTACAATTCACAAGTACATGTGAATTAGCCTAATTTGGAAATGAAAGATGGCATAATGGTTAAGGTATAGGGTGCGTTTCTCACATGGGGTAATTGTCTAGACTTAAAATGGCCCACAAGGGCAGTTAGCCTAGTACTATAATAATCACATGCAAGTGGCCCTGGATTTTTGCCAGAAGCTGAGCATCTCCATATTAATTCACTAATAGCTGAGGTAGGCTGCAAATGCATTACGATACCACAAACTTATTACAGTGAGGAAATATTTTTAAACAATCATAATTTAATAATACACAATTCAATAATGAAATAATATTTTTAAGGGTCATATTTCATTTATTTACATATATGATGTGCATGTTATAACAGCAATGGTGGATTGCTAGATTAATGTCATTTGGAGTTAATGACAGAGTGGAAACGATTACCGATGACAGAAAATGGATTACTGAGGTACAATTTACTGATTGTGCATACAAGGGTATAAATGCAGTAATTTACTACTAAAGTTCTGCAATGTTGATATCAACAGGCATGTGTGATGAACTGGAGATTTCAGAAGCAACAGTGATGAATAAAATGGCAGTATTAGGACTACATGACAATGGCAGAGGGTAGGGCATGAATGTCTTTTTGGCAAAGGTGACTGCATTCATTACCTGGATGAACTGTAATATATTGCAGTTTTCTGTGGTATAGTGAGATTTCTCTATGTATTATATGGCTTCTGTTAAGAAACATTTTTAAAATAGAAAAAAAGATGTGGGTACATGTGTGGCAGGAAGACTTCCCCAGTGTTTTGTACTTTAAAGCTGATTAGATCATAAAAGTATTGTCACACTTTGACTGTGGCTTTTTTTTTTACAGATCAAAGCAAAGAAAGGAAAGGATAACTTCAGCCATGAGGAAAATCATGCCCTCAAAACAGTACTTAGGACATATGCATACCTCTCAACCTGGAAACAAAAATCTGAACAAAGGCCCATGAAAAATAGGTACAAATCTGCACAATGATTAACATAAAATTTGCATAGATAATTATGTAACCCCGCCCTCTCCATGGAATTGTGGGATATCAACTTTTAAAAGCCAACTGAAGACAAAATATGACCACTTTTCCCTTTTTTTTTATTCTGCTTCCATTACGTTTTTCTCCTACAAGTACTTTGATATCCCCAAGTAATCATTACTGGATTACGTTTTATTAAAATATTTTGTAAAAGTTTTTATTAATCCATCATATATCCATGAATCAAAAAAACTATACCCTTTGGTGACATCATTGTGGAAGGAATATGGAATGTGTCCATAGACTTTAATGGATACATTCCTGCGCATGCAAGACGGCATGACCATTAAAGTTTTCAAATACAATCCCACACTATCCCCAAAATGCTGTCGGTGAAAATAAAGCTCACCAATTATATTCAGGGACAATGGATACCAATTTGATAGGTGCAAACATGTTTCACAGGAGTGTATGTTTATTATTTTGCACCACAGCATGTGGTTCAGTCAATGCCATCTATACATCTTCTGTGCTATAGTACATTTTTTTGCTGTAAGTCAAGTTACACAAAACATGCTTGAGCCACCCCAACAACATAACACCCCCACCCCAACATTAGACCCCCTGCAACATGGAAGTAGTGCACTTCAGTGTACATACCATTGTATTTTATTTACTTACATTTGTTAACCAGGTAAGCATCAAGCAAACCTTTTTAGTCAACACACAATCCATAGTCAAGATGGCATACAAATGGTCATAACAAAGCAGTTACAGCGAGATGTCTTATTCTTGGTGAGGGACCTAACAGCAGTAGTTAGTAAACAGCTAAGTAGTCAAAAAAAATTGCTTTTTCCATAAAAAAAAAATGAAAATTACTTTAAGCCCCAAGTAAAATTACAACTTTCACCAAGGTAAAACTAGTTTTAACCTTTTTTTCCACAAGTTAAAAAGTAACGCTCCTGAATAAAAGCTACTAAAAGCCAGTCTACACAAACAATTTTTCCTAGCTTAAAATCATAATTTTTACAGAGAAATTTCAGTTTCCATCATACATTAAAATGTGGGAGGTTTTCTCCTTGATGGGAAATTATCTGCCCAGCAATGAAAAGAAATAGAAGACAACTGAGCCTCGAAAGGCTTCAAGAGAAGTGCTCTTCGGTAGCAGAAGATCTCTGAAAAGCATGCCACCCAAACCATTCTTTTCTTCAGCTTGGCTCAATTTAAGTGACAGTTTTGGTGCAAGGAAGGTGGTCCTGATATGGTCCTGATACTTGGGGAAGCTGGCTGGCGTTCTATCCTTTGCAGGCTGTAACTCATATAGCTAGGACTACTGCAGCAGTCAGTGCTCAATATGACAAACATTAGCAATACTGCAAACTGAAAATGCTGTATTTCCACATCAGACCTCAGAAACCTTCTGTGTGAATGTGGAAGAGAGATGTAGGTAGACATCCATTTTCCCATGTAGGATTCCTGAAAAAGGAGGGAATGTATTGACTGAAGTCACCATAAACAAAAAAGCTAAATGTAGCCAGTATCTTGGCATAGAGGGGATAAAGCACTAAATACAAAGGAGGTGACAGAGGTTCAATTAGCAGCTTGGCCATCCTAGGTGCAGACAGGGGAGGGAGAAGCCAGTGCATGGGGCATAAAACACAGATTTCATTGGCAAATGCCAGGAAATAAATGCCTCCTGAGGGTGGGGAGGGTTGCTTGATTTTATCAGCCCTTTGTGGAATTGAGGGTGGTTCAGCACAGTTCTCTCACTGAGCATCCCACTCACTAGATGTTACCACAGCCCATGTGACAGGAAAAGTATTTGTTAAAGATAGCAGTGGGATATGGACAGGGAGCACTTTATCTCCATTCAGTCCTAATCTTTACTGTTTTAAATCCAAGGAGGGCAAGAGCGGGTAGGTAAAACCAGAAATGGAATCACCAGGGTGTGGGAGGAAAAAAAAATTGCAAGACCAAATAAACAAAAATATTCAATAAATACAGAATACATATTCAACTGGCATGCATAATATTCCAAGTTAGAATTCTTCTTTTGCCTGCTACACAGTAAGCGAATAACAAACCTTGTATATGAAAATTAACAAGTATAGATACTTTAATGGGGGAGACAAGACTAAACCTGCCATTAAAACCAAGCTTCTTTTCAGCCTTCATGCCACTCTGCACTGACACCTAGCTTCTTCACCTAAAACATTTTTAAAGTTTCCTTCCCTAATACTAGAAAATAAAACCTGCAAAGACTGAAACTTAACATACTGGTATACTGTGTGCTGAAAAGGTTTTTTTTTAATATTGTTTTTATTTTAATTTCTGTTAGTGGTGTCCTTATTTTATTCATATACATATGCAGCCTAAAATACCTCTGTCTTGCTAACAAAGAGTCTCTGCACTAACATGCAGCCACACACACTACATTTTTCAAGTATGGAGAGGTGTTAAAAGGAACTGCCTTCCCGAAACGAAAAAGTGGAAAAGAGGATGGTCAGACTTCAAGATATTCTCTGATATCAAACAATTTCAACAAAGGTTTGTGCCTCATATACTGGGGCCAAGACTTACAGAATATTCTCCTATAATCCCTTAAAAAACTAACCACTGACTTAGCGCACACATGTGCGACTTGAGAGTAACAGCTACAGGTCCGCTCAACAATATCATCTCTGCTTAACAGCCTCCAGTACTTGCCTATAAAGTCTTGTATTTGCATTATGTGGCCAACACGGGATAAAAGCTAGTTTTACTGTCATACTTTCTCACAAGTACTTTGGATGTCCTTAATATTTACAGATTTGATCCTGCAAGACCTGCAGGAGTCCACACACAATTCTCAAAATTCTTTTTTCAATACCAATCTTCAAAAGCATACATTTTGCATGCATAGCCTTACATTTGAGATGCACAAAACTGTCAACCAAAGCTGCATTCCACAATTACATAGCTAAATAAAATCCTGGTGGCAAGCTATAAGATTAAGCACGTCCATCAAAACATTACAAATTACATTCATTCAAATTCAAAACGCCGTCCGTTTGTAATACTAAGTATGCACTATGCACTGCATACTAACCGTGAGGTACAGACTTGTCACTCAGCTGAGAGCTGAATTCTGACAGGCTGGAAGGCTAGTTACGAAGATGACATCATCGCGCATGCCTCTGCACGCGATGACAGCAAAAAAAAGGCCGAAAAAAAAAGAGCCAGGAAATTTGGGAATTAATGGAGCCACGTGGAAACTTGTGGCACCCCATTTATTTGCACCTCAAAAGTGGTAAATGCCGAGAAATTCAGTACAGTTGGAGAGGTATGGACATATGGAAAACTTATTTTTGGTAATTTCGAAAAAGTTTTTTTTTTTGGGGGGGGGGGAGTCTTATGAATCTTATTCAATTAACTGAGGAATACATTCTATCCATCCATGGGGATGACTTGTGTGAGGATTGGGGAGAGATGGGCAAAGGCTGCCAGCCTAGTCAAATAGAATTTGATGCATAATTCTATCAACTGTATAAATAATGTAAAATACAGGCATGTTTTCTTGAGTGTAAAAGAATACTGTGAAATGTGGAACTGCAAAATATATGACAACATTGCACTCTACTGGCCCATTGAAGCATGTTGTGACCATTTCATGTTAGAATTCGGCTCCAGTGCGTCTGGATGAAGGTTTCATTCCCATTGTTTTAAGGCTAAAGTGTATGACCAGAATTTACATATGGAAGGTGCTTTATTGCTCTGGTTTCTGCTAGAGTACACATGTGAAATGTCTTTTATTGTTATAAGTTTCTGAGCAGGTGTTAGATTGCTAAATAATGCAGTTTGTGGCCTGAGAACTCAGGCCAGGTGTCAAGATGATGCAATATGAATACTGGGGAAACCTAAGTGTCAAAATGATATACTTTGGGAGGGCCTCAGCAGAGCTGTTGGTTAGTGTTTAAAAACTATTGTTCAGGGAGAGACTCTGGGAGCATTTTGACTTTGGACATCTAACTGAGCACTTTGCCTTATGCTCACATGTAAGTTTTAGCACCGATTTCTTGTAGGAATAGTTAAAGTTAGTAAAGATTAATTAGGTATTTTTCTTTGAAATCAGTCCTGTACTACTGTATTATTTTAAGTTTCTGTGTGATCTCTGAACTCTTAGATATCTCTGTGGTGTAGTAGTTTTTTGTGTTTTAATTATTATTAAATATTTTTAAAACCTTCTATCTGTGGCTGGTTTATGTAGAGATAAAGTATGCTTTAGAGTACATTATCTATTTATACAGTTTATTGTAATAAGCCCTTCCAATAAGCCTTGAGACTGATTAGTCATACTACCATTGGATTATAATATTGCACAGTAACAATTGGACACCCCTTTAAGGGCCTTTTAGTAGCTGATAATTAACTGGGTGGTGGCAGAATTACTACCGTATGGTCTGGTTAATAGGGGCACAGCTGGAGAACCTGTACCAGCCTTTTCCCAGGAAAGTCTGTGTGGTTGTATAACCTCTTTTCAAAGTATGTGTGTGTGTGTGTGTGTGTGTGTGTGTGTGTGTGTGTGTATGAGCTAACTGGGCAGAGACACGAAGCACTGGTTGGACAGAGAGGGTAATGGAGGTTTTAGCTTGCCCAGTTAGGCTGAGACCTGGACCCTATAGCTCTGCCAGTGGGGAGTCTTATTGGGGACCTGGTGAACAAAGGCGCAACCAGCCCCAGACTGACTGTATCTCTGTGTGCACTTAAGGGAAATTGTACTTTACTATGTGTATTAGTTATCCTTTCCTCTTCTCGGAGACTACCTCCCTGGTGTTAGTGGTGAGGATTGAGGCTCCTTGATTGCTGGGCCAGGGCACGGCCGTCGCAACTTGCACAAAAGATTGTCAAATAGGAGTAATTAGAAGGGGTATGGACACTGCATCATCTTACCAATGCCTGCAGCAGCACTCAGCTGCCCATAAAGGTTGTTTTAAAATCAATACAGTTATACAGAGAGAATGGAATGCTGTTAATGAATGATGTAATTAAGCATGTCACAATGATTAGGCGAACCTTGTACATCAGTAAAGAATGGAAATGAAGGCAGTGTGCATGACAAGTGTCCACTCGCCACATTGTTAACATACAGTACTGTATGCTATTCCATTATCGTTTTCAAATAATTTTACAGGGTCAGAGTCAGAAACAAACAGTTCAAATATACCAGAAATGTAGATATCAGCAGAAGAAAGGATGTTGCTACTACTGATAACATAGTTGTATTTATGAGACATCCCTGACAAAGTAGCAGGCAGACCCAAATCTCGTCCCACAACATGTTAGTAACTATGCATAAAGTGACAATGCATCACAAAGTCAAGCACAAGCCGATATGACACTCAAGCTTACATGCACTCAATTTACTTATTGAAAGATGGACCTGTACTTTACTGATCCTACAAAAATAATCTTTCTTCCTTTACCACTTAACCAAAATACTACTGCTAGGAGCAGATTAAAGCTGAAGATTTGTACTTTATTTGTACTGTTTATGCAGAAATATTGAAACCAAGTACCCAAAGAAATTTATGGCATCCAAATGGTTACAGTGTTTCCAAAACAGAGAAATGAATAAGAACAGGAAGACATAGTGATGCATTTTAAAGTTACAAACTGAAAGTGTCAGGGAAGACATAGCAATTATACAACGACCCCCCCCATTAAATATTCAAAAATGTGCACGCCGATTGGTCAGCGTGCACGTTGTAAATCCGAGTTATAGTAATGGAAAAAGGTCCGGTCGCCCAGACTTTTTCCATTATTATAACTTTTTTTACAGCAACACTGTCTCGCTATGTTAAACGAGTTTAACATAGCGAGACAGCTTTAAAGAAAGCAACGGAGATTCTCCATTGCTTTTTTTAAAGCTGTCTCGCTATGTTAAATTCCTTTAACATAGTGAGACAGTTTGTAAAAAGCAACTGAGATCTTACTTTCTCCATTGCTTTTGCCCACAGCTCTGATGTACTGCGTAGGCATACGCATGTGCAGTACATCAGAACTGCCGCAGAATACCAGACAGCTGCGGAAGGGCAGCAAGGAGGCATTATACAATGCCATTATTTAAGAGAAGTAATTTTTTTTTTCTTAAATAATGTCATTGTATAATAGCAATAACCCACTTCTGGGTGTGGGTAATGCTCGATTTACCCACGGTTGACTTTGTTTGGCCACTCGGGCTTTGCCCTCGTGACCAAACCACACCAACCATGGGTAAATCCAGCATTACCCACACCCAGGCATGGGTTATTGCTATAAGCATCATTTCCCACATAGGGTAGAAGGTGTTTGGAACAGCCTGCCTAAAGAATTAGCAAGGTAACATCAGTAATGGGATTTAACAGTATATAGAACAAACATAAAGCAATTCTAATAACAGCAGAGAAAGAGAAATAAGCAGTTACATAAATAGAGAATGTAGATTATCCATTAGGTAGGTCACTGAGCAGACCAAGTGGGTATCAAATGTCGTCTTAGATATACATTTTGTAAACTACAATGTAGAGCATTGTTAACCTGCTTTGCTTTTGTTTCACTTCAGATGTGCTGTACTGGTTTAAGTATTTGTTTCTTGGGTGCACAACTTTTGCGGTTTGAGTTTAATGTATATGAGGTCAAGGTGTGAAATTATGGATTGAATGTCTTAAATTCAGACAAAGCTACTTTGTAGTGTTCAGAAACGTAAGTCTAGACAGGAAAAATGACTTAAATCACTCGTTAGCCATGATCACAAAACATAACCTTGTCTAGCTTTAAAACATAGACCAAATTCAGCAAAGCAACAAGCATATAATCAACCATAAATATTCTATTCAGTAACAGACCATAAAGTTGCATTATATTATTTCTTAGATGCAGTAGGGCAGTATGTAAACCCTAATTTAAGTGTCTCTTAACCATCTTCATTTTCTAGTGTGACCACATAGCCTTCTCTCTTCTTGCTTCACTGGGTCTTGTGTTACATGATCCTTCCTTGTAGTAGGAGCTGTATGCACTCTTCATCTCTCCCATGGACTGTGTTCCATGCTATGTCTGCATTCTTGCTGTAGTTATGTTACTTCTAAAATAGTAAGATTGTTCTTATGTGAGCATCACTAGTCTAGGCAGCAGTTTACTTGGTGTCCATTAATTTTGATTTTCTTGTAAGCTGCCACTTTTTCTCTCACACATGTACACACACATTTATACACACTTGCAGACTTGCACACTCACACGTACACAAATGTTTATTTGTGGGTATTACTACTACTATTAAGTTAACATTCCAAGAACATATGGACAGTGGAGTAATAAACAAACCGAAAGCTGAGAGTGCTGTATTACAAACACTTTTTTTCACTGAAGCTAAAATAACTATTGTTCAAACCATTCTAATTCATGAATTACTCTGACTCCAGTATACTAGCAAATACCTCTGACAACATACTCCATTAATTGGACAAATTGTAATGTAGTAGTCTTTGCCACGGAGATGCCGTCTGTTAAACAGTATTGCATACCTCTCTGTCCAGATTTTTGCCAGATATGTTTGCTTTATCATAAAATTTGTGGGTTTTTTTCTGGCATTGAGGATGGAAGTAATTAAATAATGACAGGCATTTGAGTTTCAGACTTCATATCCTTCAAAAATGTATGCTAATGCAAAATCTTTTATTCTATCATCTTTCTAAGTTTATAAAGGCAATATCTAAAATATGTCCCTGTTTTGGGGTCTTTTCCCTTTATTATTTTTGGCTTTGCCCATATTTCTTGAGTTTAGAGGTTGAGAGGTATAAGTATGCATAACTGGACAGATGGTTTAACTCAATCTGACACAGACTCAATTATTGTTTGGTCACTGTATGGAATACCAACCTGTTGAAATGATTTGCAGTCAGAACATCTCAATTACAACCAATTTGTCCTGTGTGGGAATGTATGTAAATAATTCAGTTACTTGTCTTTTTACTACAATGCCATGTAAGATAATAAATTAACTCATTTGTTTTAGAAAACTAAGTACATTTAACAAGTACACTGTTTCTTTAGTATCCATGCAAGTGAGGTATCTCATATATTCTATACAAAATATTTTCAAATGCTTGTCCACAGTGTCCATCCCTACAAAACAAGACTGTCATAATGTTTGTATGTTTACTAGTTGCCATAGCCACAGTTTAACTAGTAATAATCTGGCATTGAACAGCTCCTTCTAGGGTAAAGTTGCAGTAGTGGTAGGATGGTAAAACTTTTGCAAAGTCCCAACTCCACGTCCAGTCCCATAAAATGTAATGTTCCCTGTTGCTCTTCTCCAGTTCCTTCTTGTCATGAAAGCTTGTTGGGCAGGTGAAGGTGACCCCAGCTTGCAGATTTAGATATTTTTATGATTTTTGTTATGTTTTAATGACTTAACCCATTTTAAAGACTTAAACCTTGCCTGTGATATAAGTAAGACAGCTGTGTATCCCAGACAGTACCCCTTCTCTGGAACAGGCTCCCCATCCAAGTGAAGCAGAAGTTCCTTCTAACCCAGTTCAAGTGTAACTTAGACAATTGGATGGGGAACAGAAACTTCGTCCCTTGTTTGGCACCCATGTCTCTAATGGACACAGGTAACCAGTAAATGGTTCATCTTACAAGTCTCTGTTTGTAAATGTTTCATATCCCAAACCCCTGCTTACACTTATCAGGGGTATAAGAACTTGTCAGAGATTTGGGATGCATGGCTAGGCTTAAAAATGCCCTTGTGGTCATTAGCCTAGTAAACACATATGAACATATGCATGTAAGCTAAATGTTTTTTATAGTATATTTATGATTCACAAGTACTGTTCTTTTTCTTTAGGCATTTTTATATGAACATATGCATGTAAGCTAAATGTTTTTTATAGTATATTTATGATTCACAAGTACTGTTCTTTTTCTTTAGGCATTTTTTTTGTTGTATTTTTCTCCTTTTTTAACTTTGTTTTTCACTTCCAGTTTCATTTTTGAGCCTAAACAGTTCAGTACATCTTCTCTGGTGATGAAGTGTGCCTGTGTCAGGCAAATACTGTCTGCCAACAGATGCATTTATGTTGTCAGTTTTCCTGTATTTCATTGATACTACTAAAAGGCATTCTGGATATCTCAAGTACAGTTCAGGGGGCTCCAGTGGTAGTTTTTCTAGCTCACTCTGTTGCTGTTTCCTCTTCGTCTTTGGACCCCCAGAAAGAGAGTGATAAGTACTGGAATCATAAATATTCTAAGTACAGTAGGTTAAATAAATTATATCTTTCTTTAAATCCTTCTCACAAGTTGGGCAAAATAAGTCTGACAAAAATATTATAGTGATGTCTCAGTCAGACATTTACAAGGATACTTCAGTTTCACCTCAGTTTTTTTAGCAAAACTGGGAATCAACATGAAGTTACCCAGACTTGCTATTGCTGAGTTCACGACAGAGAAATCTTCAATAAAGGCTGGGTCCAGTTTCCTCTCCCCCCTCTCAATGTACAGATCAACTTATGTCATTCAAGTAGGTTATGACTTCATAATATTGTCCATTAAGGGATTGGAGGCTGAAACTTCATCATAGTGGCATACATCTGCTCCATGATAGTGGGGTTTCTGACTGATGTATAGACCTGGATTACCAGCAATTACACCCATTTACTGTTACACCGGCACCAATGTTCTTGTCATCAGTTACTTAGACCATACCTCTCACCTGTCCAGATTTTCACCTCAAAATTTCAGTCTGTTGCTCATAAAATATTTGGTTTTCTGGCAAATCACTGGGATGATCTGAGGAATGAATTTAGTAAATAATGTTATACATTTGAGTTTTAAACTTCCTATCCTTTAGAAAATTAATTTTAATACATATCCTGTTATTCTAGCAACTTTCTAAGTTTATGAGAGCAATATTTAAAATCTGTCCCTATTTTTGGGCCTTTGTACCACCATTACGTCAAGCTTTGTCCAGATATCTTGTGCTAAGAGGTTGAAAGGTATGACTTAGACCAATACTTTTTGCATATAGACCATCACTGGTTCCAACAGCAACAGTGGGGGGCTTGTTCCCATTTCCCTAGTATCAATGTACTTGCCATTGACATTTCTGTAGCTGACATTGGTACCACACACAAGATGTTTATGCAGCTAGTATCTGCAACAATATTGATATATCTTCAATCTGTTTGTACAGCATTGGTTTATTCAGTGTCAATGTCTCCAGTGTCAGTTAAGATGGCATTGGCTACGTAACAACACAGACAATGATCATTCAAATTATATGTATTTTATGTTGTTTTGATATTGTACATATCTGTTTCACAACTTCAAACTGCCATTTATGTTTAACTAAACATATTAAAGACTATACTGTTTTCTAGAGTGGTCACAGCAGAATTACAACACTTTTATCACTTACAGATAGCATTCTCATAAACGTGGATGGGGAGCATTCTCATAAACGTGGATGGGGATCAACTACTGGCTTGTTTTTGCTGACTTGGCAAAAACTTTTAAATTTGGCAGACCACAAGATCCTCCAGGTATTACATTTTGACAGTAGTCTAAGCCAAAAGTAATTCAGTCTTTTCAAAACATTCTTTCCAGCAATGTTATTTTTTTTCAGAAGTATAGCATCCTCTACATTAGCTTCTGTTCTCCTAAACAAAGGTGTTCCTCGGAGATCAGTCTTATTCCCCCCTCCTTTTTTCATTATACATTACTATGCTAAAAGTTGGCCTTGCTCAATTTCCAGTTATAATTTATGTAGTTGCTATGGCAATTCATAGGTCAAGTCCATCTTGCACAGCCAATAAATCACAGCTGACAGATTACCTTAAAACCATAGTTACCTGTCTTGAGCTCCAGAAAAGTTACCTACAAGTCACCTAAAACCAGAGCAATAGTTTTGGAACTTCTCAAAAATAGATTTAGTCTCCACAAAGTGGCAAATCCTGGATTATAATTGAAATCCCTTTAAACAACCAACTCCTTCAAATATCTGGGATTATGGCCAAAACAAACCACCAACTTCCAATTATTGCCTCAGTTTCAAAAATGATCCAGAATTCTCTTCAGAGAATTTTGGTATATAATATGCCAGTTCATTGCTCTAACACCACAGGCAAAAATCACTACCCACTCATGGAAAAGGCTAAGTGTCTGGCAGCTCTACAAATATATGAACTCCTGTTTGAATCTCTACTATACAGATTCCTGAAGATAAATTCATTCCGATGCCAATAAGTGAAAGGGGCTTCTAGTCTGTATTCAGACCCCTTCCACTAAAAGGCACTGTATTAACTACAGTGACAGTAGCATAACTTTGCTACTCATGTTAAATTCTTGCTCACTGCACATTTCCCTTCATAGGACTTCAAGATTAATACTCTCTAGATAAATGTAAAAATGTCATAAATGTTTAATTTTTCCTCTAATTATCCTGTTCAGCATATATACCTCAAGTCTATCTCATTAACTCAGCTGTAAATTTGGTTTCATATAGCCACCTCCTTCATGCCAGTATCTCCTGTCTTTTATTCTACCCTTTACATGGCAGTTACCACATGGGGATTAAGGCCCTGAGCTGTTAATAACCTGCTTCCTGTAGCTCAGGGTACTGGGTTTGATTCTTTACACCTCAATTTACCTACTGTGTGGCTCTGAACAAGTTCCTTAATGAGATAATGTTCCAGGGTGGCCCTGAAAAGAGAACTGTATCTAGTGGGCTTATCCATTTAACAAATCATTTAAAAATATAGTTCATTTCTGTATTCTAAATTTTAGTTTGTTGTATATTTGATCCAGTTAATTTGTAACCTCATCTAACTTTTTAGTTTGTGTAATTGGTATTGCTGCTGTTTGTTTAACTCATTGTATGTACATACCTCATCTAACTTTTCAGTTTGTTTAGTTGATGTTGCTTTTTTATTTAACTTGCTTGTGTACTTTATTGATAACATGAACTTTACTTGTATGTTGCATTCAGCTTTTATCTGTGTATATGTATGTGGAACTGTTATCATGCATCTGTGATATGGAATTAAATATCTAGCTTTTTTGAAGCCTTTACTTCTAACCCCCATCTATTAGGACGGAATAATCTGGATTATTAACAAAAATAAACAAACAGAAGGGAAGACAGTGTTTTTAAATGAAAGTAGAAGGAAGCAGGAAAGATGGTTAAGAAAACATAAACCTAGACAGAGGAAAGGATTGCCAGTTCAGTCAGGAAGGGAGATAAAGCATTCTATAAATGCATAAAGAAACAAAGAAAAATAAAGGAGGGGATAGTGGAGTCAACTGAAGTAAATGGAATAGGAATCAAAGCTTGTTCAAAAAACAGGACTGTTGATGAATAATTCTGCTCAGTATTCACAATGAAAGATTCCCTTTATCCAGATAGTTGGAGATATCAGGATAATTGACTCCAATCTTCTTATAGAAGACATGATCCTGACAAAATTCCCTGAAACTATTGAGTGTGATGAAATGCAATATAACATTTCACAGGAGTTTCCCCCCTGTAAGTGATGTCCTAACTGAAATCACCATTACAGTGTTAAGTAACAGATGGGTTTTTGTCACAGATGTCCAGACAGGGTACCAAAGCTTTACCTTCCCAAGGGCATTCATCTGACATGTGACCTCAATTCATGTGTGTCAGAGTATAAAGGTAGATATACACACAAGAGCTTCAAATAATCTCAATGCCTGCCCAAACACAGGTTATGCATCCATCAGACTGATCCACGTTTGGTCGATTGGTACTGTTGCATCACTAGTCTTTGTCAGGTTAAGTGTCCTGTTAGCGAACCTTTTTTTTCTTGTTTCACAGACTGTTTTCAATTTGTTAGATGTCAACTAAGATGGGTAATCATCAATCTAAGATGGCAGACTGTCTAGCTTCTGACATCGTCCTTTTCCTTAAAAAGAAACTTAGGAGACCACAAGATGATTCACAGTCCAATGTCTTTGGGTCAGATTTTCCTGATGTGGTGGTCGACTCTGCGGTATGTCAGAAGGCCGTTATGGTCACTGATATCCTCCAACATCCAAAAGACATGCTAATAATTGAATCACTGTTGGCAATCTAAATTGCCTGTAGATGTGTCCAGTATGAGTGTGAGTGTGTGTGTGTGTGTGTGTGTGTGTGTGTGTGTGTGTGTGTGTGTGTGTGTGTGTTTCTGGTTTCCTAGGAAAGTACTTGGGCAGACCGTCTACAGATCATTACAAGTCTAGCCTGTGATGATAGGAGGTACTGCTAGCCATGCCAGAAGAAATAGGGCAGTGGATTTGTAACACATGCCAGCACAGCTAGCTGGAATTTTGTAAATAATTATATGTCATTTGAATATCAAACTGACTTGTACAGATGCTTGTGCTGAAAATGTATTTGTGAGGTCTGCTTATGTTAAAATGTATCAACAGTGTGCCCTGCTGGAAGGAAAAGAGATGTGCATGCATTATTGTAACAATTTTAATGTATACATTGTAACAGCATAAACTGGAAGTGAAGAGGTTAATTTTAATTCACCTGACTCTGCAAAATATTCTTGAAATTAAATTACTTCATGGGTTAAGCCATAAAGATGTTATCCCACAGTTTTGGAGGGAGCCAGAGATACAGTGTCTGTGCTAGAGAATAGGTTGCAGCTCCTGTAGGAAGAGCAAAATGGTTTTATGGCTTCCAGCACATCTGAGCAAAGCTTTGTGCGTTTTGTAGCACATAGGTGATAAACCACCACCGTAACAGGTACAAGCATGCAAAATCTGAAGGTAATGCTACAAGTCTAAACCTCAAAATGCACTCTCTCGAGGCACTCCTAAAAATGGAGAACATCGATATCTGTGCAGTAACTGAGGCCTGGTTGAAGGCTCCAGAGAGCACCCCTGCAATACCAGGCTACAACTCTTACCACACTTTTCGGCCACCAAAGCAGGACCGAAACACTAAAGGTGGAGGAGTGTCAATATTCACCAAGGATATTCACACCGCCAGGCTAATTGCCCAACACAATGCATCTGAAATTCTCCAGGTGCAACTAACACTAGGTAAGACTGCTGTCCAAATTGTAGCTTGCTACAGATCCCCCACCATACCCCAAGATTCTCACTACACCTTTCTACACATACTGGAAAATATTAAGATAGAACCAAACACCCTAATACTGGGTGATTTTAACTACCCTGCCATTAACTGGGAAAGCTACTCATGGACCAACACCTTTGTCCAATGGTTCTTGGAATTCATAAATTCCAACGCCCTGGATCAACTAATCCATAGTCCCACCAGGGGCTCCAATATCCTAGACCTGGTCATTACCAACTTGGGAAATCAATGCTCCACACCTATAGTCACCCCCTCGTTAGTCACGTCTGACCATAAGCTAATCACCCTTAACATCCACCTCCCACCCCTACCCCCAATAAGGAAACCTCCATAAAAAACTTCTCCAAAGCCAACTTCATGCTACTCAAGTCAGAAGTGACAAACTTCATGACACCCATGCAGACGGGAGCTGAAAGTTCAACTGCTGAATCCTACACTAAGGCACTGTACGAGCACATCCACTCATGCATAAATTGTGCCATTCCAAATACAACCAAGATGCTCTCATCCAAAAAAAAGAAGCCAATCTGGTGGTCCCCTGCCATAAACAAACTTTACAACAAAAGGAAGAAACTGTTGCAGAAAAGAGGAAAATCCCAGGATGCAAAAAACTTCCTTACCAGCCTCAGTAAGAAACTGAGATCCCTCATAAAATCCGCCAAAGCTAGTTACGAAAATAAAATTGCCAAAGATTCCAAAGACAACAGCAAGGCATTCTATAACCATGTCAAGAATCTAAATGGCAATGCTCAGATCTGCTTTGAGCTAAAACAGAATGGCATTAAATATACTGATCCCGAGGATATTGCCAATATCCTGGCAGATCGATTCAGTGCCAACTTCACCCCCTCTCACCCCCTAAATGGCCCATCTCAATACCGGAAGATTGCCAAATTCCGGTAATAATGGCCACACAGGTAAAAACGCACCCTCCACAGCTAAGAATACAGCATCCATGGGACCAGATGACATCCCGGTCTGTGTACTACATGAACTACAATATGAACTGGCACCTCACCTAAGTGTCATGTTTAATCATAGCCTCACCTCAGGTTTCGTGCCCACTGAGTGGTGCACAGCTACAGTTATCCCACTCCACAAGGGGGGTTCCCGGAAACTACCGTCCCATCAGTCTGACAAGCCTCATCTGCAAGGCCATGGAGCGTATTATCATGGAACTTATAAACAGAGACATTGGCAACCTTCAAACACTGGACCCCACCCAGTTTGGGTTCGTGAAGGGCCAATCTTGTCTCCTGAACTTGATTGACTTCTTCGAATCAGTCTCCAGAGCCATGGACAAGGGTAAGGTGGTCCACACAGCCTATCCAGACCTTGCCAAGTCCTTTGACACCATCCCCCACTTTGGAATCATAGATAAACTTACTAAGCTGGGCATTAATCCCTACGTCACCCAATGGGTTGCTAACTGGCTTACTGATAGAACCCACACTGTAAAAGTAGCAGACTCCAAATCCAGCTCCAGACAAGTGGAATACCTCAGGGTTCAGTCCTGGGACCGCTCTTGTTTGGCATCTACTTCTCTGAAGTACAAGCCAACACTAAGGGACTCTGGATAACCAAGTTTGCAGATGACTGCAAACTGGGAGCCATTATTGAATCCCCAAATAATGTGGATACTCTACAAAAGGGCCTTACAGAAACAGATGGTTGGTGCCAGAGCCATGGGCTCAAGCTCAATGCCAAGAAATGTATAGTTATCCCCTTTGGGAAAAAAACATGTATCCATGAATTTCCATATAGGAGGCAGTACACTAAACTCCGAAAGTTTGATAAGAGACTTAGGGACACAGGTGGACAGTGGTCTCACCTTCGATAACCACATTGCCACAACAGTCAGGAAATCCTATGTGGCACACCTCATCACCAAGGGCTTTTCATTCAGAAAAAAGGAGGTCATTGTCCCACTGTACTCATCTCTCATTAGAGCCATTATAGAATACAATGCCCCATTTGGTATGTACCTCTCAAGACATCTGCAACAACTGGAAAGGCCACAAAAATACCTCACTAAAAGAATCACAGGCCTAAAGCAGATGCCCTACGCTGACCGCCTTAAAAAAACTCCAGCTATACTCTGTCGCATATAGTCTACTCAGAGGCGATCTTTGCTTAATATACAAGGCCATGTCAAACCCAGAGCTGTTGGACAGGCTACACTTAAAGAAATCCCAATCCCTCAGAGCCACATACTCCAGGGATCTAAACCTTGTCATCACAATAAACAAAACATGCTGGCGGGATTGGTTCCTGACCCAGAGACTCCCCAGACTCTGGAATAGATTGCCCATACATGTCAAGCAGAGTGCCTCTTTGGCCCTCTTCAAAAGTAAGCTTGACTATTGGATGGGAGAAAGGAAATTCACCCCGGGGATCACGTCAGTCGCCCTGCTAGACAGGGGTCCAGGGAAGTAAATAGTGTGGGAAGAAATAGCCAGGGAATTGTTATGGCTAGGCTTGTATAGGCCCTAGGGCTGATAGCCCAGTACCAACCTATGAACCTATAAACCCTGGTAACTTCTAGTGATGAGAGAGTGTGCAGGAAACAGAGTCAGATGACCAGATGTATGTGATGTCATTCTATACAGAAATAATGCAAAGCACCTCACTGGCCCTCTTCAAGAGAAATCTTGATGAGTGAATGGGAAACTAAGTTCACCCCGGGGATCACTCCAGTGGCTCTATTTGATAGAACTAAACGTCAGGCGGCACAATGCCAGGGCACTTCTATGGGCTAGGCTTTTAAAGGCTCCAGGGCCATTAGCCTAGTACACACCTATGAACCCCTGCATCTCTAAACCTGTATCTTCAAACCCAGAGGAACACAGAAGATGATAGTAGGCATTCAGAGAGTCCACAGTGATACCTTTACAAAGGGGAGCTAGGTGCAGGAATTTCTTACTGCTACTCCAGGAAACATGTAAAGCACTGGCTGCCCAACAAGAAATGTGCAGTGACACTGTTAGCACTCAAAGCACTGCCACAGAGAGTCAGCTGGAAATGGTCAAAATCCTCCAGAGTATGTGTGATGAGTTCCAGCACTACTTTGAAATGGCAGAGAGTAGGTACAATGCCACCAAGCATCAGTAACCAACTCCATCAGTATACCAGTTAGAGCTCAAAGACACAGCTGCCTAACTGGAATAGAAGTTTGGGTGCAGGGGGACCAAATTTGCAAATGGATGCATTTCATCCCTGCAAAAGTAGTATGTACACCATCACTGAAGAGTAGAAAAAAAAAATCAGCGCCACATGCATTACTATTCCTACAGGTAATAGTTTCCTGTAGGCAACACAATAGTAGTAATGCACAAGAAGTTTCAGGAGAAATATACAATAAGCAAATGACAGGTTAAAATGAGTATCCAGCCATGTAAACTGTCACTGCTGTCACTTCATCTATGTTTCTGAAGTCAGAAATTATTGTGTAGGGTGGCATAGAAATAATCTGATATACAGTACCATAGAATAATCTAAGAGATGGCATAATATAAAATATAGTAGTCTAAAATATTGTCATTAAATATGGAGTGCCTCAATAGTGAAATATTTAATTACTTATGTATAGTGAAGTAAGTAGTACAGCAGAACTTATTCAAAGCAGACAAAACAGTGAATTATTTTTTATGATGCCTTACATCTCTGAAAGGAGTCTATGAGCACTCAGGCATAACTTTAAGCAACAGTAATTATAAACTTTCCTAAAAAGATAAAAATATTTTTAAGATGAGAGAAAATGTAAGATGAACAGTGACAGTAGTCCATGCACAACACAGCATAGCTCACAAATATCACTGCATGCATCAATTATACTTTTAAGGTTAAAAACAACAACCTGAATGTCATCGTCCATAGATGTGGACTAGATGCCACCTCTTTATGCACAAGCCTGCCACATGGGGTCCCTTATCACTGCTTCCAGCTGGTCATCATTATTCATATTTGGAGTAGAACTGGGAGATGCAGTGAAAGCACGGGTCACTTCATGGGTCACTTCATGACCAGGCTGGCACATGATTATGTTATGCAGAATGCAACATGCAGTAAACATCCTGTGCTCAGTAGCTGGATCATACTGAAGGACACCCCCAGACTCATCCAGGCACCTGAAATGGCTCTTCAGCAGGTCAAAGACCATCTTGATGATAATGCACGTTTGGGACAGGGATGTGTTATAAGTCTCCTCTGCAACTCCACTTTGATTTCTCACTGGTGTCATGAACTATGGCTCCAGTGTATATCCAGCATCACCCCAGAGAGAGAGAATGGGGGACAAAAAAAAGTTTAGTGTTCAGCAATACATTTTAATGTGAATAACTACTTAAATGCAATATTAAAAAAAAGATTCATAGATTCATAGGCAAGTACTAAGCTAGCTGCACTTGCAGGCCATTTTAAGCCTGTCCAGTTTCCCTTTTTGTGCCCAAAATAATGTATCCCATTTGGTCTTACCCATCCCATGGTCAGTAATTATATACTACCCCTACCTAATAAGAACAACTGGGATCATGCCATAGATAATTTGAGGGGGGCCCATGCATGGAATAAAGCATTTAGGAGCTTCCTCTGTTCATTAGTAGCATGGGGGCAGTTCTGGAGTAAACTTTCTGTATGCCATCCATAGATCTAAGGTGCCCTTGAAAATAGGCAGGGGTGAACTTTGTTTTATGTGGATGGGGAGTCTGTTCCAACGCAGCAGTATCCTCTGCTAAATGCACCTGTCCTGCCAAACCATTTTGTTGATATTGCAGAAGAGGTTTAGATCCCTAGACAAAGTATCTCTAATGCCATTTGACTTGCTGATGTACAGTAAATCCATCAGTAATGGTTCATAGGTTGGTACTAGGATACTGGCCCTAGGGCATATGCAAGTCTAGCCATAACAATTCCCTGGATGTTTCTTCCCACAATATTTACTTCCCTGGACCCCTGTCTAGCAGGGCGACTGACAATCAAGGTTCCTTTTGAAGAGGGCCAATGAGGACCTCTGCTTGACATGTATGGGCAGTCTATTCTAGAGTATGGGGAGTCTCTGGGTCAGGAACCTATCCCTCCAGCATGTTTTGTTCATTGTGATGACAAGGTTTAGATCCCTGGAGCGTGTGGCTCTGAGGGATTGGGATTTCTTTAAGTGGAGCATGTCCAACAGCTCTGGGTTTGACATGGTCTTGTATGTTAAGCAGAGATTGCCTTTGAGTAGACGATATGAGACAGAGTATAGCTGGATTTTTTTTTTTTAATACACTCAGCATATGGCATCTGCTTTAGGCCTTTGATTCTTTTAGTAAGGTATTTCTGTGGCCTTTCCAGCTGTTGCAGATGTCTTGTGAGGTACATACCAAACGGGGCATTATACTCTATAATAGGTCTAATGGGGGATGAGTACAGTGGGACAATGACCTCCTTTTTTCTGGATGAAAAGCCCTTAGTGATGAGGTGTGCCACATATGATTTCCTGACTGTTGTGGCAATGTGGTTATCGAAAGTGAGACCACTATCCACCTGTGTCCCTAAGTCTCTCATCACACTTTCGATGTTTAGTGTCCTAACACCTATGTGGTAATACATGGGTACATGTTTTTTCCAAAGGGGATAACTATACATTTCTTGCCATTAAGCTTGAGCCCATGGCTCTGGCACCAGGCATCTGTTTCTGAAAGGCCCTTTTGTAGAATATCCACATCATTTGGGGATTCAATAATGGCTCCCAGTTTTCAGTCATCTGCAAACTTTGTTAGCCAGAGTCCCTTAGTGTTGGCCTTTACTTCAGAGATGTAGATGCCAAACAAGAGTGGTCCCAGGACTGAACCCTGAGGTACTCCACTTGTCTGAAGCTGGATTTGGAGTCGGCTACTTTTACAGTCTGGGTTCTATCAGTAAGCCAGTTGGCAACCCATCGAGTGACTTAAGGATTTATGCCCAGCTTAGTAAGTTTATCTATTATTCCAGAGTGGGGATAGTGTCGAAGGCCTTGGCGCGGTCCAGATAGGCTGTGTGGACCGCCTTTCCCTCATCCACAACTCTGAAGACTGATTTGAAGAAGTCAAATCAGATTCAGGAGACAAGATTGGCCCTTCACAATCCCAAACTGGGTGGAGTCCAGTGTTTGAAGGTTGCCAATGTCTTTGTTTATAAGTTCCATGATAATGCGTTCCATGCCCTTGCAGATCAGGCTTGTCAGACTGATGGGACGGTATTTCCCAGGATCCAAGGCAGATCCTCCCTTGTTGAGCGGGATAACTGTAGCTGTGTGCCACTCAGTGGGCACGAAGCCTGAGATGAGGCTAAGATTAAACATGACACTTAGGTGAGGTGCCAGTTCATTTTGTAGTTCATGTAGTACACAGCCTAGGATGTCATCTGGTCCCATGGATGCTGTATTCTTAGCTTTGGAGAGTGCGGTTTCTACCTGTGTGGCCGTGATTATCGGAATTTGGCAATCTTTTGGTATTGATATGGGCCCTTTAGGGAGTGAGAGGGGGTGAAGTTGGCACTAAATCGATCTGCCAGGATTTTGGCAATATCCTTGGGATCAGTATATTTAATGCCATTCTGTTGTAGCTCACAGCAGATCTGAGCACTGCCATTTAGATTCTTGACATAACTATAGAATGCCTTGTGGTTGTCTTTGGAATCTTTGGCAATTTTATTTTTGTAACTAGCTTTTGAGGATTTTATGAGGGATCTCAGCTTCTTACTGAGGCTGGTGAGGGAGTTTTTTGCAACCTGGGATTTTCCTCTTTTCTGCAACAGTTTCTTCCTTCTGTTGTAGAGTTTGTTTATAGAAGGGGACCACCAGATTGGCTTCCTTTTTTTTTTTGGAGAAGAGCATCTTGGTTCTACTTGGGATGGCACGATTCATGAACGAGTGGATGTGCTCGTACAGTGCCTTAATGTAGGATTCTGCAGTCGAACCTCCAGATCTCATCTGCGTGGGCGTTGTGAAGTTTGTCACTTCTGACTTCAGTAGCATGAAGATGGCTTTGGAGAAGTTTTTTTTTAAGGAGGTTTCCTTACTGGGGGGTGGGGGTGGGATGTGGATGTCAAAGGTGATTTGCTTATGGTCAGACCTGACCAATGAGGGGGTGACCACTGGTGTGGAGCATCTAACTCACATGTTGGTAATGACCAGGTCTAGGATATTGGAGCCCCTTTTGGGACAATGGATTAGTTGATCCAGGGCGTTGGAATTTATGAATTCCAAGAACCGTTGGGAAAAGGAGTTAGTACCCGAGTAGTTTTCCCAATTAATGGCAGGGTAGTTGAAATCACCCAGTATTAGGATGTTTGGTTGTATCTTAATATTTTCCAGTATGTTTAGAAAGGTGTAGTGAGAATCTTGGGGCAGGGTGGGGGATCTGTAGCAAGCTACAATTTGGATTGCAGTCTTACCTAGTGTTAGTTGCACCTGGAGAATTTCAGATGCATTGTGTTGGGCAACTAGCCTGGAGGTGTGAATATCCTTGGTGAATATGGACACTCCTCCACCTTTAGTGTTTCGGTCTTGGTTTTGTGGCCGAAAAGTGTGGTAAGAATTGTAGCCTGGTATTGCAGGGGTGCGCTCTGGAGCCTTGAACCAGATCTCAGTTACTGCACAGATATCTATGTTCTCCATTTTTAGGAGTGCCTCGAGAGAGTGCATTTTGAGGTTTAGACTTCTAGCATTGAGTAGCATTACATTCAGATTTTGCATGCTTGTATCTGTTATGGTGGTGGTTTTATCCTTTGAAACTTGCCTAAAAAAGGCACTATAGGGGTGGCAAGAGCTTTAGCCAGTAACTTGAATCCCAGGGGTGACCAGTGCAGATCATCTCTGGCAAAGCATCGTGGTTTGTCGATTGTGTCTTCCCAGGCAGACAAATACTGGATCCCCTTTGAATGACACCAGAAGCTTAGCCAATTGTTGAAGTCAATTATTTTGTCCTTATACTGTGCACGTAAAAATCTACTGCCAATCATTAGCAGACCGAAGTTCCGCTGTGGCGGCCCCTAACAGGGAAAAGCAGAAAGACACAACAACAACTGTGGTATCATTCTGTACGAAGGCAGGATGCTACTCAGGGCTAGGGTCATACCTGCCTGGGTCACATGATCCAAGAGCTCTTCCATGTCTCTTTTCATGTAGTCCAGGGAGGTACGTCTCAAGTCATTCACTCCAGCATGGACAATGACAAGAGTCGTTATTTGTACTTGTGGAGTGACTTGAGTGAATGCGCTATGTGGCAGATCCTGGCACCAAACAGGCAGCTGACTGTAATTTTCTCCTTGTTCAGCCTGGTGAGTGGGACATCAGTGTGCCTGACTATAGAGTCACCTATGACTAAAGTGTTGGGTACATTGTCTTGCCTTAGGGGGCTGTTGTTGGGTGGCACACTTGTGCTGCGAGCTATGTGTCACTTTGGTTGTGACTGATGTTTGTTTGCATTTCGACTTTGGAGGTTCTTGTTGCTTGGGCAGGTTAATGTTAAGGGCCACAGAATGCCTTCCATGCCAGACATGTTGCCTATTAGCAATCTGTAGGATACAGAATATAGTGACAGGGCTTTGAGTTGGTCATATGGCACGTTGCTTAGTCCTTGTATCCTTTTAGTAAGGTATCTCCATAGGCATTCCAGTTGTTGCATAAGCCTGGACAGATACATGCGAAAGGGGGCAATATATTCAATGACTGGGCTAATAAGGGCCAAGTATAGACAATGACATCCATAAGATCTAAACACAATCCCTTTTGTCCATACGGTATGCAATACTGAAGGACTTTCTTAAAACAAAGACGCACTGGTCAATAGTTTACTGTCCACAAGTTCCCAAATACTGAACTAGGGCAACTCTTACGAGGAGTATTGTCAATGTAGTAGTTTCCTGGGTAGAGGGCTTCCCAAAGGATACTAACACGCTTTTTTTTTTGGCATTCCTTTTCACACCATGATTTTGACACCAGTTATTTGAGACAAACCTTCCTGCAAGATGGTCAAGTCATTTGGGAATTCAATGGCTGCTCCTAGCTTACAGTAATCTGCAAACTTAGTCATCCAGAGCCCTTTGGAACTGGTTTTTACTTCAGAAAAGTAGATGCCAAACAGGAGCGGTCCCAGCACAAAACCTTGGGGAACTCCAAGGGTGACTGGTCCTTTCTGGAGGTAACTTCCCCTGTTTTGATTATCTGCATCTTGTGAGCCAGTTGGCAATCCATAGTGTGACACAGGGGTTTATTCCCAGTTTATTTACCTTTTTAACTATGACTGAGGAGGGAATTGAGTCAAAAACTTTGACTAGGTTGAGGTATGTGGTACCATTTTGCCTTCATCCATTACTTTGGTGACTTTTTCCTGAAAATCCATCAAGTTGAGTAAGCATGACCTGCCCTTGAATCCAAACTGAGACAGTTCCCTATGTCCTGATTTATTAATTCCATGATATGTCTTTCAGTGGCTTTGCATATGAGGCTGGTCAGACTTGTGGGTCTGTAATTGCCTGGATCTGTAGAAAGTCCTCCCTTATGCAGGGGAATGACTGTAGCTGTTCTTCATTTGCTTGGTACAAAACCTGTATGGAGGCTGAGACTGAATAGTGTTGTTAGGGGTATGGCTGAGACTGAACAGCGTTGTTAGGGGTATGGTTAAATCGTACTTCAGACTATTTAAAACGCATCCAGCGATATTGTCAGGACACATCAAAGCAGTATTTTTAGCTTCATTTTTAGGACTTGGTCTTTTGTGATACCTAGAGGCGAGCCAGTTTCAGGTACGTCTTGAGCGACAGATGGTGGAGAGACAGGAATAAAGTTAGAGTTAAATTTATCGGCCAGGAGGTTCACTATATTTCAGCCTCAGTGTAGGTAACATTCAGTCAGCTCAGTGCATTGGTGCATTGTGTTTTTGAGATTGAAAACAAATAAAAATGCCTTCTAATGGTCTTTGGCATGGGTAGCTATTTTAGCCTCAGACTTTACTTTGGCAGATTTTATTAAGCTCCCGAGTTATTTCAGTGACAAGAACTTTTACAGTCTGACAATTACTATTCTTACTTTTGGTCAAAATTCTTTTCCTTTTATAGGATCATAGGAAATTACTAGGCTATCTACCCAGAGGTCATTTTAAGCCTAGCCGTTTCAACCCAAATTAATACCATAGAAGTACTAGTCAGTATGAAATATTCCATTTAGTGAGTACTGCACAAAATAATAAAAACTGCTCTTAGGGTGTAGGAATCCCTTAATAAAGTATTCAACAATATACACATAAAGGTAAAAAGGAATACCAAGGCACAGTTTAGTCTTCACAGACATCAGGCAGTCAAAAAGTTAAAGCAGAGCTTTAATAAATCCAGTGGTTAGTACTTCCACAATGTCTCTCATTGCTTCTTTAGACCATAACAGAAATGAAAAGATCAGCATTTTTAAAACATCAAGCAACTAAACAGAACACACAAAGCCAACAATTAATCAATTAACTAAACATAGCCCTCAACTTCAAGAGTGGTTTAAGTGAAACCCTGTCATTTAGCCCATGCCCTCTGTTAGCACACATCCTTATAATCCATCTTGCTTCAACATATTCTGTGTGTGTTTTTAATATGACCCATCTGTTCACGCTCCGATAGTACTTCTACCATCATAAATTTTAATGTATGGCTACTATCTCTTTCACGAACATGTTTCGCCAGTGCATTATCTGTGGAAGAGATCAGTATGTGGTATAGATGCTCTCTAATTCGTGCTCAGAGTTACCCATCTGTTTTACCTAGGTAAAATGCTCGGCATTCCTGGCATACTGCCAGGTAAACCACATGCTTAGGGCTACAATCAGCTGAAGGTTGGAACTTGTATAAATATCCTGTATCAGGATGCAAGAACTCAGTGGATGGACTTATGAAGGAGCAGTAATTACAGTGATTACAATGGTTTCATCCCTGGGCAATAATTTACTCTATTTGTATCATTACATATCTTCCTACGATAATATAACATTCTCCTTATATTCTTTTTATTCTTGAATATGAACTTTGGACCATCACCCACCAAACTCCTAACTGGGGGTTTAATCACTAACACGCCCCAATACCTCAACAATTTCTGTTATTCCCTTGCAGTTACTGCTAAAATGAAGTGACATCCTCAGGGCATTGTTTTTGGTTCATTCAGTAGGCAGTAATATATTATCTTTTCTAGAGAAGTATGGTTTTGTTGAACCCCCTCTCATGTTCCTGACCTTATTTAACTGATACATCATTATCTGTGTAACCCCCATCTCTAAACATATTACCCAATTTCAACAGTTCTCGGTCAAAGTCTGTCATCTGCATGGAGTCGGGATACCCTCATGCCCTGGCCTGTTACCACATTCTGAAAAACATGACCCCGATGCATGCTCTGTATGTAGGTATGTATTCCTAGAACACAATTTCCTATAAACACCTGTACTGACGCCCCCATTGCTGTCACTAGTAATGTTTATGTCAAGAAAGTTAATCATGTTGTAAGATATACAAATAGTAAAATTCAAAAAAAGGAAGACAAATATTCACATATAAAAAGAACTCATGTAGCTCATCTTCACTCCCATTCCATATTAAAAAATAAATGGACAAAACGTTGATAAAATAATAAATGTGACTTGAATGTGATACTTAGTAATGGCCTCATCCTCCCACGTAGCCATTACAATGTTGGCATAGCTATTGGCACTAGATGTCCCCATAGCCATGCCATCATTTTGCAAGTAAACCATCAAATAAAAAGACATTTTCTACAAAACAATCTCCATAAGTAAACATAATAAATCAATAAACATCTTGTCATATTTACTAAAATGTAGCAAATAGTTCTTCAATGCTTCCAGTCCATAACAGTTAGGAATTTAATAACTGTACATCTAAAGTAACAAACATATGCTTGATGTATAGACTAAGTATCAAAACATACATAAAGATCTTGTAGAAACTGCTTAGTCTCTCTCAATATATAAACTTTCTTGTCTACCAATGGCCTCAAGTGCTTCTCAGTATAAATAGAAAAAGGTCTCTGTAATCCAATTCCTCCCGGCCACTATGGGTCTAAAGGGAGGATTAAAAGGTGTCTTGTGTATTTTGAGAAGGCCTTCAATGATAGGAATAAGGGGGGTTGTTACATGTAAAAAGTTAAACAAATCAATATTAATATATCAATGCAGTAAACAATCATTCAAGGTGGCCAAAATTTGCTTCTCCATTACTAAAAAGTCCTCACAACTTATTCTAGTATAAAAACCTCAGGGTCATTTAACATCACTTTCGTAGCTGAGAAATAGAACAGCCGATCCATGACCACCGTCAAACCCCCCCCTTTATCAGCAGGTCTAATCACTAATGATTGATCATTGATGAGAACATTAAGTGCCTACTTTTCAATCATTGACATATTATTAAATGTCTTACTATAATTGTTCCTTTCAAAAAAAGCATAACTCGCGCTCTCTCACATAGTTGTCCAAAAGTTTCTAGTGATGAATGCATAGGAGGCGTAAGCAGACTAGGGTTCTTAAAATGTAAGGCCTTCTTTTACATTCCCCACTATCATGAAAAAACAGCTTCAAGAATATATTTCTTGGAAACATCCTCAGATCAACAGTAGTGTCTGTTAAAGTAGCTTTTTGCGCTGGTATAAAACTTAGACCCTTCTCTAGCACCCTTACTTCATCAGTGTTAAGAATTCTAGAGGAGATATTACATAACAATGATTCATTACCTGTGGCCACAATTTTCTCAATGACCTGTTGCCTACATCTACTGGCATCGATCATTTAATTCTCGTTCATCTGCTGCTCTGCCAATGGTTGTGTCCTCTCATTGTTTGCTGGTTTATTGGTATTGGAAATGGGGAGAAAAAAATGGTTTACTGCTTCCATTCTCATTTGGCAACTTCATTGCTGAATGCGAGGCTTTGCGTCTGACGTCATCTCCAAGGGTAGGTGAAGAATCCTCTGGCATAACTCCACCCATTCCAGTGTCAGCCTCATTTGTTATTGGGTGAAATAGATGCTTCTGGCTTGTCAATCCTGCTATGTTCATTCGTAATTAGTGGGTTTGCCTGTGAAGCTGCAGCAGCTTGGTTTGAATCACTCCTCATGGAACATGCAGTTGCATTCACTTCCTCATCAGTTCTATTAATGTTGTAAGGTGTTGTGTGCAATTTAGGCCACATACAAACATGGCCTTCCTTGAAATCCTTCAAATCTCTAAGTATTTTCTTCTTTTTAAGCTGTAAAATTTTCTTTTCATATATGATTACATTGGCTGCTAAATAGGACAATGCTTTATCAAGTGCAGATGGGAACAGACGATATGCCTCTTGTTGTTCCCTGACATTTCTAATGAGCAATTCTTCATCGGGAGTAAAAAAGCTCTATTAACAGTTTTAGATAAACTTGTCTCGAGGTTCAGTTTCTGTCGTCTCATAAGTAGAGTTGGATAATGGCTCCCAGATGTTGGCATACACAAAACTCTCAACCCACGAGGCACAATACATAAGGCTAAACAAGCCTCGAAGTGTTGTCTCTGTCTGTAAACACTTCAGTTTAAAAAGAGGTCATCCTCGACTGCATTCAGCTTAGTTCGAAACAGCATGCAAACAATGCCCTAAGGATGACACCTCATTTTAGCAGTAACTGCAAGGGAACAACAGAAATTGTTAAGAGGTATTGAGACGTGTTAGTGGTTGAACCCACAGTTAGGAGTTTGGTGGGTGATACTCCAAAGTTCATATTCAAGAATAAAAAGAATACAAGGAGAATGTTATGTTATCGTAGGAAGATATGTAATGATACAAATAGAGTAAATTATTGCCCAGGCATGAAACCATGTAATCACTGTAATTACTGCTCCTTCATAAGTCCATCCACTGAGTTCTTACATCCTGATGCAGGATATTTATACAAGTTCCAAGCTTCAGCTGATTGTAGCACTAAGCATGTGGTTTACTTGGCAGTATGTCAGGAATACCGAGCATTTTACCTGGGTAAAACAGATAGGGAACTCAGAGCAGGAATAGCATCTATTACCACATACGCAGCTCTGCTACAAATAATGCACTGGCAAAACATGTTCATGAAAAAGATAGTAGCCATACATTTAAATTTATGGCAGTAGAAGTACTACCAGAGAGTGAACGGATGGATGATATTAAAAACACACACATAATCTGTTGAAACCAGATGGATTATAACGATGCGTGCTGACAGAAGGAGTGGGTTAAATGACAGGGTTTCACTTAAACCGTTCTTGATGTTAAGAGGGCCAAGTTGATTAGTTACTTGATTAATTGTTGGCTTTATGTGCTCTGATTGGTTGCTTGATGTTTTAAAAATGCTGACCGTTTCATTTCTGTTATGGTCTGAAGAAGCAATGAGACACTGTGAAAGCACTAACTTCTGGATTTATTAAAGCTCTGTTTTAACTTTGACTGCCTGCTGTCTGTGAAGACTAGACTGTGCCTTGGTATTCCTTTTTACCTTTATATGTATATTTATTGAGTACTGTCCATGTCACCTTGTCACCACAATAAACAGAACATGCTGGAGGGATAGATTCCTGTCCCAGAGACTTCCCATACTCTGGAAAAAAAACTACCTATCCACATCAAACAAAGCTCCTCATTAGCACTCAAGAAAAATCTTGATGATTGGATAGAAGATAGGAAATTCACCCCGGGGATCACTTCTGTGGCTCTGCTCAACAGGGGCACAGGAAAATAATTTTCTTGGGTGGTGAAAGCCAGGGTACCATTTGGCTAGGCTTATATAGGTCCTAGGGCCAATAACCTAGTACCTACCTATGTCCAGGAGGGTTGTGAGCACCATCTCTGATAAGAATTTACAGTGCCCCATCCGCTCATCCAGGTTCCTCTTGAACAGTGTCATAGAGGTCCTCTGTTTCACATGAATTGGTGGCCTATTCCAAAGATGTGGCAGTCAGTGGGAGATAAATCTGTCCCTCCAGCCTGTCCTATTTAAGTTGCAGGCCATATTTAAGTCCCTGGAATGGGTAGTCCTAGACCCATTTGACTTATGGATATGCAGGAAGTTCATTAGGTTTGGGTCTTGGGTTGCTCTGTAGGTCAGACACAAGTCTCCCCTAAGATGTCTAAGATATGGAGTATAGTGACGGGGATTTTAGTCGGTTCATATAAGGCACCTGCTGGAGTCCCCCTTGATCTTCTTTGTTAGAAACCTCCAAGGACTCTCTAATTGCTGTAGGCGCTTAGTACGGTACATACCAAATAGGGCGTTATACTCAATTATGGGCCTGATAAATGCTGAGTATGGGGGGGGGTGTTATAACTTCTTCTGCTCTTGAGGTGATGCCTTTACTAAAAAAAAAAGTGAGCTACATGGAAAGCTTTCCTTACAATGGCAGACATGTGATGGTTAAGTTAAGGTCAAGGTCAACCTATGATCCCAGGTCCCTTACTACTTCATGGGTACTTAAGGTATTGTTATTGATTTGATACTGTGAAGGGACACTGTTTATGCCGAATGTAATGATGATGCATTTCCTTGCATTCAGTTTGAGACCATGCCTAATACACCAGTCACTGGTCTGTGCGAGACCCTCCTGGAGTGTACTGATATCATTTGGGGATTCAGCGATTGCACCTAGTTTGCAGTTATCTGCAGACTTGGTCAGGCACAACCCTTTAAGTTTTGACCTGAACTTCTGAGAAATATATACCAAACAGTAGGGGGCCCAGCACTGATTCCTGTAGCACACCACTGGTAACAGGTCTGCTGGTTGATGTGGAGTCACCCACTTTGATAAGTGTCTGGTTTGTGAGCCAGTTGGCAACCTGTCTTACAATGAAGGGGTTTACATTCAGTTTGCTAAGTTTATCGGTAATGCCTGAATGTAGGATTGTGTCGAAAGCCTTTACCAAGTTGCGGTATTATAAAGCTTGTTGATATTATGGTTCCAACATGTGGGTTTGCTTCTGGAGTTGGCCCTACACTTATTCCTATAGGTACAGCTGCATCTATGCAGCTGTTTACATGCTGGCATAGTGTGGTGGTGTACATTTCTGTGTATTTAGTGACGTTAACTGAGTTTGGTGGGGATTTGAAACTTGCTACTGTATCACATAGGAGTAAGTAGTTTGTCAAGATACTTTATGTGGAAGGGATCTCTAATTTCAGTTTTATTTCAAAGGAGACTGCTTTATGATTAGACCTAACAAATGATGCAGATACACAAGGGATGGTGCAATACATTGCCATATTAGTCAGGAAAAGATCCAAGATGTTATTCCCCTTAGTGGGTACTCTGACTAGTTGACAAAGTGTGTCTGTGTGCGTGTTAGTTGTGGTATAGGTTTCCCATTCTGTAGTTGGATAGTTTAGATCACCTAAGAAAATAGTATTGGTTGCAATACGGAGTGATTCCATTTCCTGTAGATAGGTGTTGTGGATTTCTTTTGCCATAGTGTGAGTTCTACACCAACTAATATAAGTTACAGGACCTTTCTAATGGTTATTTGGACATGAAGCTCTAGTGCATCAAGCTGCTTTACCAGCCTTGATACAAATCACTTCTGGATGTAGACTGATAAACCTCAACCTTTTTCCCCCTTCTGCACAGTAGCTGACCTAAATGGGTGGAAGGCATTATAGCCTTGCACAACTGGAGTATTATCTACGGTTTTCAACCATGTCTCAGTTGCTACACAAATGTCAACATCTTCCAGGGTAAGACGGCCTTGTGAGGAGGTGGAGTTTCTTGTTTAGTCTCCTAGCATTGATCAGTACCACCTTCATATTTTCCTATACTTGTTTCTTTTTGCTGGTAGGTTTATCAGGTTGACACTGGCTAAAAAGGCAGTGTGGGGGTGTACAATATCTGCCAATAACCAAAACCCTAGAGGGGACTGATGCAAGCCATCCCTGGTGAGGCAGCATTGTCTGTCACTCATATCCTCTCAGGTTGACCAATATTGGAGCCTCTTTAAATAATACCAAAAACTAAGTCAATTATTGATGTGTATTTTTTTGTTCATACCAGGGCATCATCCTTGGAGAAGGTAGTATGCTGATCAATGCTAGGTTCGTACTCGCCTTGGTCACAGTCTGAGAGCTCCATCATGTCTCTCTTCATATAATCCAGGGAGGTACACTAAGTCATTGATACTGACGAACTATGACAGAGTCTTACTGGTACTTGTTCAAGGACTTGAGTGCATGTGCAAATCTCACTGATCTTGGCACCAGACAAACAACTAACCATCAATCTCTCAAGCACATTTGTGTGTTTCACAATGGAGTCATCTATAACCAGAATGTTTGGTTGGGTCGATGCCTGTCTTACGGACTCAGTATCTGTGACTTTGGGACTCCTTATGCTATGTGAGGAAGTAGGCTTAATATGCTGAGTGTGCTCTGTGCCTGTGTTGCGTTTTGGAGGTCTATGAGGTTTAAACAAGTTAATCTTTAGAACCTCTGCATATGATGGATTGTGTGTATTGTGATGGCTTTTGAGAGGTATGATGTGTGGTGTACTGCTGACGATTTTGGTGGACGAGTTTACTGTGAGATTTTTGCTCCCAAGGATATTATATATGTACATTTCTCACAAACACTAACACTGTTTGAATAACAGATGATCAGACTGTATGAGACAATTCAAGATACCCATCTCTATCAATCTGGCTAGAAAAGTTGTGGGAAATTGCTGGTCCACAGGAATGACTGGGAACATAGTTACCTATAACTGCCTGGAGTTCATTTTCAAAATGATGTTTGGGTGGAATTATTACAGAGTATAAGGCTGTGGTGGTGCAGCGGTTAGCGTTGTCGCCTCACAGCAAGAGGTTCTCCTGTTCGATTCTCGGCTGGAGCACCTTCTGTGTGGAGTCTGCATGTCCTCTCCGTGGTCGTGTGACGTTAAAGATATGCAGGTAGGGGCAAGCGTGAATGGGCGTGCCTTCTTTGAAGGTTGGGCATCCGGCTGGCAACTCAGCACCGTAAAAATCCACTGCCAATCAATGAGCAGACCGGAGTTCCGCTGTGGCAACCCCTAACCGGGAAAAGCCGAAAGTCTTTTATTTAAACTTTAATACAAAACAACTAGCATGAAAACCTTCCACCAGCAATTACAAGTAAACTAATTATAGTAAAAAACTCACTAATTTGATACTAAAATCAGTCCAAGCAGTATCAGTACACTCAATATTAAGCAATTTTATCAAAGGTCTTTTAGCCTGGTGCAGTTTAAAGGGAGAGACTTTGCAAAATGATACTTGCATGCTTATTGTCAACAGCCAATAAATGGAGAGGGGAGGGAATTAGGTTGTCATATCATAAAGGGCAGGCAACAACAGATAAACTGGGTTTAACAGCACAACTACAAGAGGGTGTATGGCAGGGAAAAACTATTACAACCTTAGCTCTGAGATGACTGACCTGAAACTGCCCCAATGCAAAGACAAGTCCTGAACTAGCCTGACATACACTGTACAAAATAATGAATCTAGGGCTTAACAGTTAGTCCACTGAAAACAGCAAAAATGCAGTGCAACTATGTACCGGAATCACTAATATAATGAGTAAAAGGGTCACACAGGAAAACCAACTGGTTAAAAAGCACAAATAAAAATCTAGCAAAGCTAGACTTTCCACTGTGTGATACCTTAAACCTCTTGTATCAGAGGCAACATGGGATATATCCAAATTACCCTTTAAGGATATCAGGCATTTCAGCTAAATGCAGTTCTGAATGTCCAAGAATTTTTCTTTTACTCTTACCTTTAAATCTACTTATGGACAATTTCAGGCCAATAAAGCCAAACCCCTCTAAATGTGGAATTGTCCATAAACAGACTTAAAGGTAAAAGTAAAAGAAAAAGTTACAGACATTCAGAATTGCCATTTAGCTGAAATGCCTGATATCCATTTGCATATATCCCATGTTGCCTCTGATGCAAGAGGTTTAAGGTATCACACAATGGAATTACAAATATACATACCTCTCAACTGTCCAAGATTTTTGGTTCATATTTTTGGTCTGTTCCTCCTAAAATGTGTGGCTTTCTGGCAAATCACTAACATGATCTGAGGACTGAAGTCACTAAATGATATACATTTGAGTTTCAGACTTCATATCCTTCAGAAAATGTATATTAAAATAAACCCTGTTAATCTAGCAACTTCCTAAGTTTATAAAACCAATATTTAAAATATGCCCCTAATTTCTGGGCCTTTGTCCCCAAATTTCGTCAAGCTTTGGCCATATTTCTTGCACTAAGAGTTTGAGAGGTATGCACACATAGGCTTAAAGACCTTAGCTAAAGCAGATACAAACTGCTAATAAATTTAGAGCAAGAAATGAAAACAGTCATTTTTCTCTGTGTAGTAGAACTATTACAATGCAACAGTATTTAAAAAAAAAAAACCCACAACAAACAGCAACTTTGGAATTCTCAGATACTTAGCTCTGAAACTGACTGGCCTGAAACTGCCACAATACAAAGACAATTCCTGAACTAGCCTGACATACACTGAGTACACAAAAATGAATCCAGGGCTCAACAACAATAGTTATACCACTTAAAACAGCAAAAATGCAGTGCAATTCTATACTGGAATCACTAATATAGGCTTAAAGGCCTAACAAAGCAGACAGACCGTTCAAATGAATTTAAAATCATATCAATAAATAAAAACTTCTCTGTGCAGTAGAATTATTACAATTAATTATTAATGAATATTATTTTCCCACTTACCAACAAGATACCACTAGAGATCCTACCATGCAGGAAGAGGGGGGAGAGTGAGCTAGTGTGCCAGATATGGAAACCATGTGCACTGGCAGGATGCTGGGCAAAGATACTGGTGATGCACTCCCATGCATCACACACTATCTGGCGGTTGATGTAATGGTAGCCCTTCTTATTGCATTACCGCTCCCCCCTGTGGACCAGGAGGGGTCTTAATTATAGCATGGATGCAATCCATCACACAGAGTACCTCAGGAAAATGTGACAGCCCATAAAAGGCACACATTGCCCTGGTTTGCTCCTGAGGTGATACCAGGAATTCGATATACGGATCTACATGTGCCAAGAATACATCCAGGAACTGCAATACCCTCAAGGCAGAAGCCTATGAGATCCAAAATGTGTCTCCATTATGTCTCTGGAAGGACCCTGTAAGCAAGTATATTGAGGGCTATACATAGTCCATGCATTCCTCCAGTGCCGATATGGGACTTAAACATACCCACCAAGACCCTTATAATGTCCCCATCCAATCTGAACCCATCAAGGATTTCCTGTTCATTAAAGTTATGAGAAATCCTTTGCTTATATTTTGCCCTATTAGTCAGCGAGTACTACTGGGAACAAGCTGTTTTGGTCCAGCCAAGACAAGTAACTCAGACCTGGAAATAAAGCTAGGAGTGAGTAACAGCATTTTCGAGGATTGCAACTCTGATAGATTTGGTGAGGATTCTCTTAAGACAGTGGGAAAATTTGACAGACTCACAAATGGTGTAAAACATACTTCATTAGCATAAGAAGATTTGCATCACTCCTCATTTACATCACATTTTTGCATAAGCACATTCGAGGCCATCCCACACTGGCATAAATGACTTCTATGAATCACAGCTCAGCTGCGCTTGTCCACAGATGTCACTAATAGCCTCAGTGGATTTGCATAACTGACTATGAATACCGGCCAGAGTACTGAAGTATATAATACTGAAACTAGGTAAAAGAAACAAATAGAAAATTTGCATGATGCATACAGGCCTTCCTTCACCCCGAACAAATCTATATTTGTGCAGTTCTGGAAACCTGGTTTCAGTGTTCACCTAGCATTCCCACTATAGCTGGGTTCAGACTTACTATCACTTGTTTAAACGCTCTCAGAGCATATCTGTAGTTATCAGTAATGCCATTTCCTACTAGATCCGAAATGACACTACATTAGCAGGTCACTTTAAACATAATCAGCTGTCACTGTATTTTAATTATCGTCTCTAACTGACCAAATAGTACATCTAAATTGGCTTGAAAATTATACATATTAAACAATACACTACACACACACACGAGACTGCAATTACTTGGCTATTAACTGTCAGACCTATACAACCAGTAAGTGGTATGCATAGCATTTCCTAAACATTGTTAATGCCAACTCTACAGATCAACTTATCCTTCTCAGCAGAAGTGTAAATCTACTTCACCAGCATTCAGCTATTACTTCTTCCTTGATTAAATCCAGCCACAATTATGTTTTTCCCCTTAGAACTAGTTTCACTGCCCCTATGAACGTCACCATATTCAGAGGCTCTTATCTGGTGTAAGGAAAAGACTGAAAGAGAAAGACAAAGACAGTCAGGCACCCTTCAAAAGAGATGTTAGCAACAATCTGCTCACCAGTCCACGGGACATCAAAGGCAGATTGAAGGAGTACTACTTCCAGAAGCTTCTGAATAAAGAAAACCCCACATAAGCTGTACTGCCCCAAATACAGCACAACCTACAAGGAAGAAGGAAGAGCCCACCCTAGATGAAGTAAGAACAGCATTCCGATCTGAATCTGAACTGCTCATCTCTCATCTACTGCTCTGTGTAGTCATTTGTCAATCACAGTCTCCAGCATTTTCATGCAGTATGACAAGATCCTAGTCTTCATTTTGATATAAATAGGACCAGCTGGTACAATAGATCTGTCATCAAACACATCCCATACCTAGGAAGAAAACCTGCCTTGCATATCAAACAATGCAGCTCCCTACCCATCTTTAAACAAGTCTTGACAACTGGATGAGGAGTTGCAAATTCACCCTTGGGGCATACGGTATGGCTATTCTGATAAAGGAAAGTAATACTCTGACTAATTTATTATGTTGCTAACACACTATGGGTTAAAGAAGCTGTTTCTTCTTATACAATGTTTGATTCCCTTAGCCTCCAGACAGTCGTATCGAATAATTCTGAAACTGTGCTAAGCTCCACAGTGGTCTCCTGGACTGCATGTCCTATGAACCATTTGGGTTGTATTGGCTGGGCTATTCAATGGCCATTTTTGACCTCATGCCTAGTAAATACTATGAACAGTATTTTTTTTAATGCAGTAGCCCTGTACCATCAACATCTCATACCCACACAGATTCACATGCATTAACTGAAAGTCACAAAATAGTATTATTCAAAGTCTAAAAATGGAGATGAAGGAAACAGACTAGGTGAAAAGGGAAAAAGGAATTTAGGGTTAATCTCCCGGATGTAGACTTGGAGGAGTGTTGCCATATCAACTCACAAAAAAGATCAAATCATTGACAAAGTGTAAACACAGAAAAGCAAAAAAGATGAAATATCAAAGGAAATATTGGAATTAAAACTAAACTAAAAAAAGGCAGTATTTTTAAGCAGACAGGCTTTGCATCTCACACCCCTACAAGCTATACATATATCAATTCTGAGGTAATAGTACTTTGAATGTTAAGAGAATGCTCAAATTGTCAGCAAAAATAAACAATTCCTTTACTATAAAGCAGTGTGACCTTAGCATTAACATTTATATCCTATATATTAGGGGTGCCGGATGTGCTCCCCTCCCAACACTAACGTAATGCTCTTCTTGATTACAGAAGTGCATTAATGTGTTTGTATTCTTTTAAATTCTTTACACAATTTGTATGCTATACATTTATTTATTTACATTTGGTTACCAGGAAAGTCCGACTGGGTAGGTGCCCATTTTCAGTGAATGAAGGGGGAGTAGGGAGTTGTAAGGTACAAATAGGTACTTGTTCATATTTAGGGATATATTTTATCCTGACATTGAGATAAAACAGAGCCAGATGGTGACTAGGAAGTCTTTCAGAATTGATTTAAAAGGACTGGAGAGAGAGTATTGACCTGATAAATGCAGATAAGGAGTTCCAGGACTTAGCAGATTATTATAAGTACATACCATGCCCAGCAGATTGATAGGTTTGTGGATAGAGAGGAGACTTTTGGGCATTGTATCATAATGACAGAGTGGGAACATAATTATGTAGAAAGGTATGTAGTGCTGGAAAAGCAGATTGCTGTTGGATAATTTTACAGGTGGCAAGAGGCTAGCATATGTTAGTTGATGGAGTAGTTCTAACCAATTTTGGCTTCTTAATGCTATACAGTGGTGGGTTCTGAAAGTTTGCTGCGAATCTCTCCTCTCTCAGCTTTCTATATTTTTAGATCTTTCCTACAAATAGAAATAGAAGTTATGTTCTTACCATAACGTTCCATGTTAGTTGTCTTCTTCTCGCCTTCTTTCTTGCTGGATGGGTTCGGAGCCGGCCTCGGCTCCGACTCGGCCACTCAAAAAGCTTGAGAGTTGGTTCCACCGGCTCGAGGCTCCCCTTATATCCCACAATGCTAGGCGGTAATACCTCAGATCTCGTTTGTAAGCTAGGCCCAGCCAAAAGAAATCCAGAAAACTGGAAATGGGAAACCCACCTCTATAAAAAGACAGAAGGAAGGTGACCTATAACCTGATGAAGGAATATATACATAGTAAAGTATATACATATATACAATAGAGGTGGTAGGAAGAAAGGTCACAATCAAACTCCCCTAGGTCTGTCCAGGCTAGGGGGAAGGAGGGTGGGACGCAAGAAAGAAGGTGAGAAGAAGACAACTAACATGGAACGTTATGGTAAGAACATAACTTCTATATGTTAAGTTGTCCATCTCGCCTTCATTCTTGCTGGATGGGACCGCGTCCCTAGCACCTTGTCCCGGGTGGCCTATCGGAACAGACTCTTGAGTACAGTGGAACCAAAGTTAGCTCTATGTCTAGAAGCTAAATCCAACTTATAATGAAAAATGAAAGTGTGAGGAGTACCCCATGTAGCTGCTGCACAAATCGTATCAATAGGCAGCCTGTCTTGGAAAGCTATAGAAGTAGCTAAAGCTCTAGTTGAATGAGCCTTAGGTCTGTTAGGCAACTTTTGGTGTCTAATCTCATACACAAAGGAAAATCAAGGATGTAAGCCATCTGGAGAGTGATACTTTCGAAACTGAAAGGCCCTTTCTGCCTTCTGCATAAGAGACAAACAATTGGTCAGTTTTCCTGGTCTGTTTGGTCCTATCCAAATAATACCTTAATTGTCGATGAACATCTAGCCAATGTAATTTTTGTTCAGACCCGTTCGATTAGTTAGGAAAAAACACAGGAACGTCAATGTTTTGATTTAGATTTGCCGCAGAGGCTACTTTAGGTAAAAAGGATGGATTGGTCCATAAGGATACCCTATCCTTATGAAACAACAGATATGGTGGTCGACTGCAGAGTGCATGAAGCTCTGAGACCCTTCTAGCCGAAGTAATGGCTACCAGAAAGAGTGTCTTCCAGGATAGCAATTTCATTGAACAGGAAGCTGCAGGTTCAAAAGGGGGAAGAATCAAAGATGTGAGAACTAAGTTAAGGTCCCAAGAAGGAGGAGGATTTCTTATAGGAGGCTTGAGAAGAAAAACTCCCTTCAAGAAAGCTTTGCAAAGCTTGTGAGACATGATGGCAGAATCCGAGATGCCCACATGAAAGTTAGATATGGCTGCCAATTGAACCTTAAGAGTAGAAGGAGACGAACCTGCGTGGAATAGTTCAGCTAGAAAATCAAGGACCGATTGAATGGGAGCAGTGAAAGGATCTATGTCCCTTCCATGAGCCCAAAAGGAGAAACGCTTCCACTTACTAAGATAAAGCTTCCGAGTGGAGGATTTATGGGAAGCTATTAAAATATCTCGAACTGAGTGAGATATTAGCGGAAGCCTGGCTAGGGTTGGAATTGGAGGAACCAAGCAGTGAGGTTCAGGGAGGGAAGGGAGCGATGTAACTGACCCGACTGATGGGTCAAAAGATCTGGAACTAGGTCCAGATGCCAGGGTTGCTCCAACAGAAAATGGTGTAGAAAGGGGAACCAAACCTGTCGAGGCCAGTAAGGGGCAATGAGGATCAAGGAAGCTTTCTGAGCGATGGCTTTCTGTATCACTTGAGAAATTAGTGGGAAGGGAGGAAATGCGTACAGAAGTCCCCGGGGCCAAATCTGGACTAGAGCGTCTCTGCTGGGATGGCCCGGTAGAGGAAAGAGGGTGAAATAATCTTTGCACTTGCTGTTTTGGGGAGTAGCAAAAAGGTCGCAGCAAGGCTGGCCCCACTTCAGAAAATTTTTTTCAATACTGAATTTTTCAGAGACCACTCGTGAGGCATGAGAATAGCTCTGCTCAATTTGTCCGCTATAATATTGGACTTCCCGGGGATGTGCGTTGCAATCAGAAACCGCTGAGAAGAAATCGCCCATTGCCACAGTCTGAGTGCCTCTCGACATAGGGGGTAGGATCTGGTTCCGCCTTGTTTGTTGATATACCACACTACAGACATGTTGTCCGTCTGTATTGCTATCGTTCCCACTGGAAGAGAGTCTTGAAGGGCTTGCAACGCTAAAAGCACTGCTCTCATCTCTAGAACATTTATATGCAAGTGGCGTTCGTGAGGTTGCCATATGCCCTGGACTGTCCTTCCCTGACAATGCCCCCCCCACCCGATCAGGGAGGCGTCCGTCGTCAAAGTAGCAACCGGAGGGGGAGGAACAAAGGGTCTTCCTAAGAAGAGCTGTGGGGAAGAAATCCACCATTGAAGATGATTCCTGCATGCTTGGGTTATCACAATGGTGTGGGACATCGGAAGTTGTTGGTATGACCATTGTGTGAAGAGCATCCATTGTAAGATTCTCATGTGAAATCTGGCTAATAGAAGTAGAGGGATAGCAGCTGCCATTATCCCCAGAACTTTCAGGACCAATCTGACTTTGATCTTGTTGCTGTGGAAAAGAAGAGAGTCCAATTTGTGTATGTCTGTGATCCTTTGATCTGTGAGTCTCGCTGACATGCTGACTGTGTCTAGATTTGCGCCTATGAAGGTAATAGCACGACAAGGCAACAAAACAGACTTTTCACAATTTATTGAGATACCTAGCTTTCGAAAGATGCGAAAAGTGTAGTCTCTGGCAAGTAGCAGAAGATGCTTGGTGGGAGCTGTAAGGAGCCAGTCGTCTAGGTATGGAAACACCTGGAATCCTTGACGTCTCAGATGAGAGGCAACCACTGCCATGCATTTGGTAAACACCCAGGGGGCTGTGGTGAGTCCAAAGGGCAGGGCCCTGAATTGAAAGTGACTGGTTCCCAGCTTGAAGCGGAGGAATCTCCTGGAGCGTCTGTTCATTTTTATGTGATAGTACGCATCCTGGAGGTTTATAGAGCACATCCAGTCTTCCTTCCCCAGTAGGGGTAGGATGGATTGCAGCGTGACCATCCGAAACCTTGTTTTCTTGACAGACTTGTTCAAGATACTGAGATCCAAGATGGGCCTCCAGTCCCCTGTTTTGTTTGGAACCAAAAAGAATTTGGAGTAGATTCCGGATCCTTGCTGGTCTGCTGGAACTGGTTGAATGGCTCTTTTTACAAGCAACTTTGATATTTCTAACGCTGCTTGTTCCCTTTGAGCGGGTGGAACATCTGGAAGGGACTTTTTTGATTGGGTAGGAGAGTGGAAGAATGGAATGGAATAGCCTTCGGAAATGATGGACTGTACCCACTTGTCTTGAGTTAGAGAACGCCAGGCTTCTGGGTACAGTGAAAGTCTTCCCCCGACTGCCTCCGAAGGTGGACAGCCGGGCAACACCTCAGGGATGCTGAAAAGGCTCATCAGAAAAGGTTTCTCGATTGCCCTGGTTCTGCGGACCCCCCCCTGCCTCTAGGGCGGCATCTACCATTATTGTTCCCCCCTCTGCCTCTAGAGGGGAACCGACTGTGCGTCAGGCAAAGCCCCTTGAGATTGCTTGCGGAACCACATCTTTCCACTTTTCTGGCCCTTGGGGTAAGGCCTAGAAGGAGTAGAAAAACGGACTCCGACGGCAGAAAGAGTTTTGCCATCAGTCTCGCACCTTGTCAAGGTTTCTTTCACTTGAGGACCAAAAAGGGACGATCCGTCAAACGGGGAATTAGTGAAAGACGTCTTAAAGGGGTCCGCAAAATTGCATAGCCGCATCCAGGCATGCCGGCGCAAGGCCACACCTGTACCTGCGGCTCTGTTCGCTCCATCAGCCGCCTATGAAAGGAGGAGCATGGAGGAGTTTGCTATAGAATTTAGGGTAGCCAGCTGAGCGTTCATCTTGTCCTGAAAACCCGCAGCTGTAGGATCATTTAACATCTCACTAGCTTCCTTGATCAAGTCTCTTTGAAGACGAGTGAAATGACAGAGGTAGTTCAGCGAACGCATTGAAAAAGTCGCTGACGAAAACATCCGCTTCCCGTACCTGTCCATAGACCTAGATTCCTTGTTAGGGGGATGGACAGGCACTGAAGGATCAGCTAGTTCCTTCTTAGTGGCAGCAGCTACCACCATAGCATCCACAGAGACTCCCTTAGCCAGAAATTGCTTGTCTGCTGGTGCTGTAATAAACTTTGAAGGTCTCCTGGGGGTGGGGTCCACAGAGTCAGGAGCCGTCCAAGCCCTTCTTGCTACCACCTGCATAAGGGGGTCAAAGGGGGTGGGGGACACCCAGGAGGTGGAAGGGCGAGAGCCGAACGCCTCAAGATACACAGATTCATCCTCCGAAGGGTTAAGGGCTGGCCAATTTCCCCTCTATCTCAAGATCTCCAGGATGTCTGCAAAGGAGACATCTTCAGAAGGGGAACGGGGGGAACCCTCAGAATCCTCTAAATCCGTGTCAGAGGTGACAGACTCGGGTGAGTCTATGTGCTTCCTCTTGCACTTTCTCTTCCTCGGGGGCTCCCCTGCCAATTCAGGAGAGGCCTCTGAAGAGGATGAGATCCCCACAGGGGATTCTTGAGGAGCTGGCTCTCTGCGGTCTGGGATGAGGGAGTGAGTAGACCTTACCTGAGGCACTGAGGAGGGAGGGGCGGACGGAGCCGACTGTGGAGTTGAACCAGGTTCCAACACACTCCGCTTGACCTCGAAAGCACCCCTGTCAGGCAGAGCCAGAGGTCCCCACTCCGAAAAGCTAAAAACCTCTCTCGGCACCGACAGTGATGGTTCCGAGGCCGATGTCGGAGCCGAACTCACCAGCGCCGAGAGGGAGAGCGGGGTCGGACAAGGGTCCGATGCCACTCACCCCCTCGGAGCCGACGAGGGAAGTCCGGCGCCGAGAATCTTCCAAAGAAGAAATCGGAGCCGATGACGGCGCCGAAGACAACTGTATCGGCTCCGACGCTACCACAGTCTCGGGTCCGAAACGCCCCGGCTCCGAGCTCAAAGGAGTCGGAGGAGGAACATTTTGAGAAATAGGATTAAGCACCGACTGATGAGTCGGGCTCTGAAGCATTTGGGCCAGTGCCTCGGACTTAAGAAGTCGACTCACTACCCTCTGAAGGTCATGGTCAGAAAGTCTCGATGACCTAGAGGAGTGAGATCTATGGCTCCGTTCAGACAGCAAGGGAGATGCTGGAGCCGAATGAACGGAGCCAAGGGACGGTGACCTGGACCTCTTCCTAGATGTCGGTTCCGATAGTCTGATCGCAGTCGACTCTGAGATTTCAATACCGGCTCCAGCCGGAGCCGAGGAACCACAGAAATAGGAGTTCGAGTCTCATCGGCTCCAGCCGGAGCCGATGTTGTAGCAGACTTCGATGTCTTAGGTGTCGACTCAGTTGCTGGAGTCGAAGACCTAGAAGCCTTAGAAGGTTTGCCCGAAGAAACAGTCGGGGACCCTCAGGCTTTAGCAAGCCCGTAAAATGAGCTTATTTTTTCTTTCCTGCAGGACTCTAGGGCTGAAGCCATGGCATACAGCACAAGAGTCCTGCAGGTGTAAAGGTCCCAGGCAGTACACACAAGAAGTGTGACCGTCTGTCAGAGACATTTTCTGACAGCACAAGTCACACTTCTTGAAGCCTGAGACCTTTGAATCCTTAGACATTTCAAGGAACAAGTGCAATCACACACAAACACCCCGATTACACTATTGACTAAAATAAAACTAATTTAAACTAATAAGTTTAGATAGTCTTAAAAAAATCTTTAAAAGTCCCTACCAAAACACATACACTCCAGGAGGGATGGGAGGGCCCGAAGGCCTAAGGGAAGAACATACAAGTTCTTGTGGTAAAAAGAAGAGAAAAACAAGGAGGAAGGGATAAAAATCCTTTAAAAGTAAGGGGATACTGGTGAAAAACTAATTTAAAAGGGTTTTTTAAAGTTTTTAAACTGTTTTCTACACTAACCTAAAGCCAGTTGAAGCAACACACCTCGATAGCTGTAGCGGCAAACGAGATCTGGGGTATTACTGCCTAGCATTGTGGGATATAAGGGGAGCCTCGAGCCGGTGGAACCAACTCTCGAGCTTTTTGAGTGGCCGAGTCGGAGCCGAGGTCGGCTCCGAACCCATCCAGCAAGAATGAAGGCGAGATGGACAACTTAACATGCCATTTTAAGCAGAAATTTAAATTTTGCAGATGAGTAGACAAAACATATTAAGTATGCTTTTGCTGAGCAAATTATAATTAAATGGAATGCATAGATTTATATTACACTATGTTTTTTTTTTGCTACTACTATATTAACACTGTGTTGCACTCTAGGTTTCAGTGTCTAACTTGCAGATTAGTACAAATTGTGAAGCATATAGTATTAGACACAGAATAATTAATATCCAAGAGAACCTCAAACTATCCTGGTATTTTACTAATTTTGTCATATTATACCCACCTCCAAAGGGTCATATCACCCACCTCTCAACCGTTAAAGATTTTGGAGGAATGACTATAATTTGTTCTCGAACATTTACTCCATCTATCCTAAACTGGAAATAATTTTGAGAAGTTTTAAGTTAATAATGCTAGCATTTAAAAATTGTCCCTAGTTTGGGGCGTCTTCCCTAATTTTTCTTTTTACTTTATAACTGTGGAGGTAAAAGTTGAAATGTATGGAACCACTCTTCTCTGTCCGCTCTTCTTTACAACCTGCATTTCATTCCTTTAAACTCGAGATACAGTTCATAGTTTACTTCCAAAATATTAACAACTCTATACATTCTACTAAGCCATAGCTATTTGTATCCAACTATCCACAGCATTGTAATTATTGCATGTATTTGTTTGCTATACATTACGTTAACCCTACTCTCTTCTACTTACAAGAAGCTAGTCATTACCCTCACTTTTTTATTTATTTTATTTTACATTTGGTAACTGGGAAAGTCCGACTGGACACAGGTCCTTTTTCAGCAGAGGCCCACGGAGAAAAGCCCACATACAACACACAACAACAGATACAAAATACAATTCAAATTACAGTTTGAAAAAAAAAAAAAAATGTAAAACAACATACAATGTATATTACAGCGATACAGAAATTGTAACAGTATATCTAGCTGAAGAAAGGCACTGGTTAACAGTATATACAGAAAAATGCAGTTTGAGAGTTATATAATTTTCAGTCAGAGATGACCCATGGCAAAGATTTTTGATAGCAACACAATACACAGACCTTATCTGTAAAGGATATACTAAAGACCTGTTGTAGTTTTCCATACTAAATATAGGTCTGAGACATGCACTGGAAATTCTTAATTTTGTTGATATATAGGATTGCAGAATGAACAAAGAGTTGAGAAATTAGACTTTCGTAATACTGAGGTTAGTAGTTTGGTTGATGCAAGAGTGTTAGATAGCTACAGAACTTGGGGGTGAATTAAACAGGGCTGGTGCAGGAGCATAGCCATACAGAGGCGCCAGAAGCTATTGAAGACTTGGGGGGGGGGGTGAGAGGGGCACTTAGTGATCTAAAAAGCACACTTGTTTAAAACTATTTACTACCACAACATAGGTTCATTTGGAGGACATTTTAATCTTAGCCAATTTCCCTTTTGGTGCTTGAATTAACATTTCCTGATTGGTCTTACCTATCCCATGGCTGATAATTGGATATTAACCATAGTGAGAATAAATGTGATCATACTATAGATAATTTGAGGGGACCCATGTAGGGGATGCAGCATTTAGTAACTGCCTCTATCCATTAGTGGCATGAGGGGGCAACCCTGAAGTACATTTTCTATTACCCATCCTTCGATCCAAGTTGTATTTGAATATGGACAGGGATGAGCTTTGTTTTACTTGAATGGACAGTCTGTTCTGGAACAGTGGTAGGCTCCGATATATATCCATCTCTCCACAACATTCAGTTTAGATACCTGGACTGAGTATTTCTGATGCCATTTGACTTGCTGATGTTCAGTAGGTCCATCTGTATTGGGTCGGAGGATGCCTTGGGACAACATCATATGTAGACCTAGTCACAATCAATTTTTTATAAGCTGTGCAATATAGAAAGACTTTATGACTCCGAGCACATGTCGGTCAAAAGTTAGGTCACTGTACACACAAGTTCCCAAATGCCAAATAACTGGGTCAGCTTTCAGGGGTACTGTCAATTTGGCAGTCCACTGGAGTAGATAACTTCCCAAAGGATACAATGTATTTCTTGGAGTTTAGCTTCAAGTCATGATTCTGGCACTAGTTATTGTTTGGAACAAACCTTCCTGCATGATAGTAAGTCATTTGGGGATTCAATAACTGCTCCTAGCTTGCAGTCATCTCAAACTTAGTCGTCCAAAGCCCTTTGGCATTTCCATTTACTTTTGAGATGTATATGCCAAACAGAAAGTCTCAGCACCGAACCCTGGGGGACTTCATTGGTGACTGGTCTCTTCCCCTATTTTGATCCCCCGCATCATGTGAGCAAGTATACATGTATGCATTCTTTGATTCACCTTCCTGACTGTATTAACCTGATTGTATTAAATTATATTCCTTGTATAATACAGTACCACTTGTTAGAATCTGTTTTAAATTGGTAGATTGGAACAGTCTTCTAATAAGCAATGAAACAAAATGTATGAACCAATAATGACAAAACTACACATTTCAGAAAATCTCAACTATAAAAGGCCACTCAAACTTCTGTCATTACAATCCACCAATATCAGTAAATATGCAAAATCCCTGCAGAAGTCAGTCATCTAAATAATTACACATTAATCGGATCTGTAACTAATGAAAAGATTGCTGCTAGCAAACAACTTTATATTTCATCGTTTCATCTACAAATAAAGTACCTGTTGCCCTTGAAGAATAAATTGCCTAGGCTACATACAAAAAAAAAAAATAGGCTACATACAAAAAAAAAAAAAGCTAGTAATTTTGCAAGGGGGAATGGATGGCAAACTGATAACAGAAACAGTAACTAAGTAACTCCTCCAAAGGAGGACATTCATAGGACTGCAGCATCCACTCCCTTTAAAGTAAACCACAGTACAGTATCAGCGATCCATCTGCATACTGTGGGAGAAGAACCCACAGCCTTCTGCATCAAAGCAAGTATACTACCTGTTGTGCTACTAACAATGCAAGCAACTTAGCATAAGTAGCACTAAACATCTCTTCCCCTAAAGCTCTCAGCTCCTTGTAAAATCCACGTGACCCACAACTAAATCTCTCAACTTCACAGCACAAGAAATCTGGAAAAAGCCAACATTTATTTGGGGGGACAAAGGCCCAAAACCAGGGCACATTTTAAATATTGCTTGTATAATCTTAGAAAGTTAAAATAAAGTGGTTTGTATTACAATGCGTTTCCTGAAAAATAGGAAGACTGAAACTTAAAGGGCTATCATTATTTAGTGATTTCAGTTCTCACCGATTTGCCAGAAAACTACAAATTTTAAGAGGAACAGACCAAAGGTATGAGCCAAAATATTCTGTGAAAAACTGGACAGTTGAGAGCTATGGACTCAACTCCCTGAATCACAAGTGGTGGTATGGGTAGAGAATTCAGGCTCTTGTTTGAGACCTAGTAACACTAACCACCAGGTATACCTAAACTGGGGCATTTTACACACACACACACACACACACACACACACACACACACACACACACACACACACACACACACACACACACACAGGGGAGCAGCATAACTCCTGCAAATAAAAGAACAAAACTCTCCTTACCTGCATGACTCTGGCTCTGGCAGCACCAACAGAACAGCTGCAGCATAACAACACAGAACAATAAGAGAACAAGAACAGCTAGTTTAGTTAAACTTCTGCGCCCGAATACACATTAGGGTGAAAACTCCACTTCATTAATTTTTCCCAAACAGGTCTTGCAGCAGTAAAACTGTGGGGGGGGGGCTCCCCCTCCCCCTGGCTCTATGGTTCCAGAGCCCATGGCTGTGTATCTGCCAGATGAGTTTTTAGCATTTGTTTAAACTTTGAGTGGGATACTACATTGTGGGGCAGAGTGTTGAATTTTTTCAGATATGAAGTTGAAGAATAGGGAATCACCAGCTGCTTTGTTGGCTTTTGTTACCTGTAAAAGTCATCTATTACTTGAGTGGAGTGATCTATTTCTTCTGTGTGGAAGTATGTTTTGGAGGGTGGGGGTTTTGTCAGGTTGGTGAAGGATTTTGTGAGCAAAAATCAGTTGGTTATAGAGGTGGACCTGGGGAAGATCAAGTTATTTCACAGTTGTTTAAGAGCGGAACAGTGATGTGACCTGACATGAGAGTCTGTAGCAAACCTGGCTATTTTATTGTAGCAGGAATAGAGTTCGGCAATTTCAGTCTCTTTCTCGAGTTTGTGAGCACTGGGGAGGCATAAAGGAGTGTAGATACGAGATGGGTACGTGCAATGGTGGATTTAGCCTACTTAGTAAAGAATTGTGTATTTCTATAAACACCACCAAATTTTTATGCACATTCTTTATGGTCTGGGAGATATGGATGCCAAATTTCATATTACAGTCTATTTTCACACCTAGGAAAGGTACATACCAAAAGAGGCATTGTATTCGATTATTGGCCTGATGAGGGAAGAGTATGGGGAGGTTATAACTTTTTTTTTTCTGGAAGCAATGCCGTTACTTATGAGATGAGCAATATAGAATGCCCTTCTTACCACTGTGGAGACATGGTGACCAAAGGTAACGTCTTTAGAGGCTTTTCAAGGAGCAACACCAGCAGGATCAAGAAAGCATTATGAGCAGTCAAAGGTACCAGATTCCACATACCTCTATGCAGGGGACTGTGCTACTGCACCCCCATCCTCTTAATACAATAAAATCTGTTGCTGCATCTTGATTTAAAAGATGCAGTTTCAGGCAGTAAACTCTCAAAAGAATAACATTATTTGAACCTATTCAAACTTTTGACAAGACTGCAATTTGTTACACACAATGGATGAAATAACTGTTTTGCTGCTGAGCCTGTGCTGAATCTAAATGGCAACTTGTATTATGGCACAATGTTTTGCCCCCAGCACAACAATCCAGGAAATGGTGCAGCAGCAATCATGAAAGAAAGTGCACCTACGATAGCAAGGACAGCAACACTAGTGCAATTTTCACAAAGTAGTCCGGGCATTAAGTACAGCATACAATGTTCAATGCCACTGCTCAAAGGCTGTAGTGACGCTACACAGAAGTACATGTATGACAGGGATGCAGTGGACGTGTGCAAACATGGCAGAGTATGATAGAATGCATCGCCATGTTGTACTTAAGAATTTGTGCCATGGTATGAGGCAGCACATCCCATGAAGAAACCCACATATACACCACGTGTTGACTGCTTAATTTGCATACAATGCACAGATATGAGATTCTATAGACTGTGAAAGTATACGATAAAACATTGTGTTATGTACATGTGTGTCATACAAGTATATGCAGCTAATTTGGCAATGCAGTGGCTTAAAGGAGTCTGTAATGAGCAGTCCATCTACCTGGTTATTTACTCATTCATTCTGACTATTCATTTAATCCAAATCAGGGCTGCAACAGGGCCAAAGCCCATCCATACACTCACTGGCACAAAGCAGACAACCTAATCTCAGACTGTCAACCCATCACAGGATACATATGCTCACTGATTTGTGCGTGCACACACACGTATGGGCAATCTAAAGGTCTGCCAATTCACACAGAACATGTTTTTGGGATGTGGAAGGAAACTGGAAAAAACACAATTACCTAGGGAGGATATGCAAACAGGAGGCATCACAGCCAAGAACCAAACTGGAAAATCAAGCACTACGAGACAACAATGCTAATTTCTGTTCCAATGTCCTAGCCCACATATCTGATAAACACAGATATATAATGCACGTATAAATACCGTGGTTGTCCACACAACAGCACATACTCATATATTCAGGAAAATGACTGTGTGCAAAGTACATTATAACAAATACTGTCCAGAGTTTTGAAGACAAGCACTACAATATGCATGCATACATGTACAAAAAGTAGGCAGTACATAATAAAATATGCAAAGTTAAAGTAGTAGAAAGAGGATCTGTGAGGTATGCACACAGTACCATACAAGTAGCCTAACAGGATTACGTCATGCTTACAGTAAGAGAGCATCATACTATACCAGAGACCACAGGAACAAAAGCAGGCTATAGGAAGAATATGCAGTACAAATAACGGGCACAGCAGGTCAAGTGTCACATATACTGTGAAATACCATGGGCCACTCTACTGTATGTAAATACGACTGCATACAAATCATGCACAAATAACATGACTGGCTCCCCATCCATTTGAAGCAGAGATCTTCCTTAACCCAGTTCAAGTGCAACTTGGGCAATTGGATGGGGAACAGGAAATTCATCCCTGGTTTGGCACCTATGTCTTTAACGGACACAGGTAGCCTGTAAATAGTTCATCTTCCAGGCCCCAAAAAGGCCCTTGTGGTCATTTGTCTAGTAAACCCCTATGAATCTATGTGGTACTGCTGTAACCATCATAAGCCTGTGAAAGTCACAGTAAGCAGAAATATGCTTGGTTAGGAACCATCAATGAGATGGCATGATGAAAATAATGCAGCACATAGTATGGAACATGCAAACAGAGGAATAAAGCACAAACTGCATCAAAACACCAAGTTAATAAACAGGGCTGGTCATTGCTGCTGTGTGTATATAGCCAGTATGGAATCATCTTCCTTCAGCTTTTTCCTGGTTAGAGGTCACCACAGCGGATCACCTGTCCGCTCATGATTGGCAGTGGAGTTTTACGGTGTCGAGTTGCCAGCCCAGCGCCCAACCTTCCACAGAAGGCACACACACGCATACACTCACACCTAGGGCCAATTTAGAGTGTCCAATCCACCTACAGCATGTCTTTGGGATGTGGGAGGAAACCGGAGCACCCGGAGGTAACCCACGCGACCACAGGGAGGACATGCAGACTCCACACAGAAGGCACCTCAGCCGAGAATCAAACCGGAAAACCTCTTGCTGTGAGGCAGCAATGCTAACTGCTGCACCACCGTGACCGCCAAATAGCCAGTATGGAATACAGGACTATATTTCAAGAAATACAGTAACTTGGACAGTGTGATTTTGTTATATTGTGCTTCTGCAAACAGTGACAGGTTTAAAAAATATATGCGTTTATGCACAGACAACTAGCTATTTTATGAGACATCACTTTTTGCGAGATACATCTCTAGTATGTATGATGAAGTTCTAGCATAACCCATGAAGTTCTTCAGGCAGTTTCAAAGCAGAACACCTGTTTTTTTTTCTTGTGTTTTGCGGACACATTTTTAGGCAGACAGTAGCCTACAGGTAGCTTCTTTTTTTTTTTTTTGTCTTGTAAACTACAATGTTAGGTGGTCTGACCAACTGTATTTGTTCCTTTGGATCCTAGAAAGTCTTTTAAGTGTCTCAAGAGAAAGATGTTTGAAAACAGATGTTTGCCTATAGACAGTGAACAGAAAAGCATTTTGTTTTTCTGTTTTTGAGAAGTAGGTGTATTCGTCTTTGCCTGGCAGTTAGCACATAGGGATAATGCTATGAACTGTTAACTAATTCCTGTGGTACAGGCTTTGATTCCCTCACCCTTTACTTGTCCATTGTGTGACCTTCAGCAAGTCACTTAACCAGACGGTGCTTTGTGGCAATTGGGAATTTGAGCTAGGCTCCTTAATGGTCTGCTAAACTGCATGCCTAGTAGCAAATTATAATGCAAGGCCACATCAGCATTAATATTCTGTAAAAAAGCAGCAATGAAGTGTCACAGCAGAACAAGTACCAAAAGGTCTCATGGCAATGGCTGATCAAGGTATGTTCTGCCTTCTTCCATGTGTGTTTGGGATGCCGGGGAAGAAAAGAATCTACCACTAACTAGAGGAAAACTGTAATAATCTTACCATTTTACTTATTTCATGATTTGAGGGCAATGTTATTTTTAACATAATTATGTCCACAACCAGACTTTTACTAAACATTTTGTATAAATATTACTGATTCAGTTAATAATCCGTGGTAGTGGTGCTGTGGTAGCGTTGTCGCCTCACAGCAAGACGTTGTCGCGTTCGATTCTCAGCTAGAGCGTCTTCTGTGTGGAGGCATGCGTGAATGGGCGTGCCTTTGTTGAAGGTTGTGCGTCAGGGCTGGTAACTCGGCACGTAAAAATCCACTACCAAACATTAGCGGACCGGAGTTCCGCTGTGGTGACCCCTAACTGGGATAAGCCGAAAGACACAACAACATTACTGATTCAGTTAATGTGCATGTATTTTCTTCTTTACACAATCTGACATATTGCACATTCATATGCTTGTCCTGCCCATGTTCTTAGGTTATGTTAAGTATAATTTATTTCCTTTAGGAAAGTAGTGTTAATTTCTGTAGCTAGTCTCACAAAGTCAGTAGGGTGGGAATTTCAGACATTACTTAACTGCTACCTCAGCACTTAAGTTAAGAAATTGTACTAAACCATAAAACATTAGTGTTGCAATGCAAGGAAGAGACAGGATCATGCAGTGTAAGATGTACTCTACTGATGTACGTGTACAAGGGACCACACATGCTCTAAAGTATAATGCCCTGCTGCAAATCATCACGTCTCACTATTCATACTGCACATGTTGGGCACATGGCACTGATGATACAGGTCTACAGAAAACTTCCCACTACAAAACATTTTCATGATGTTGCTCTTCATGCATTTGCTGCACAATTGTGGTTAATCATGGATGTGGACATCTGTGAAAAGGGTAAGTAGTCATTCGCACCAAATTAGTAATTTTCATGACTTCCCTTTGATGAGGTGAAGACAACTGATTACACTAATTTATATACGACTGTCATGAACACTCACATGAACTCTCAAGGATGAAAATCTTCAAGTTGTGCACTGATTCAACTTTAACAAGATGTAAATCTACTGAAAAGCTCCAGGAACTGTATTAAAATCTTCTGACATTCCAAGAAAACTATCCCAATGAGGAAATGAAGAAACTAAAATAGGTTGTAAAATGTATGGACTTAAGCTGAAGATAGTGCACCTCAAATACTTCTAATCTCAAAACATTTCTGCACTGAATGGGAGATGCTATACCATCTGATTAGCAAAACAGTATCAATAGGAGCCATCCTTGTCTGCTTCATTAATTACATGTCTTGGGCACTAACTTCTACAAGCCTACAACAAATAAAAGGAAAAAGGTGGGATGTTTTGCATATTGTGCATATTCAGGCAGAAGTGCAGCAAAACTTAGTAGATTGAGTGTGAGGCAAACAAAACTTAGTAGATGGAGTGTGAGGCAAACAAAGTGATCTCTGGTCTCACTAACCTTGTAAAAGGTTCTTCACTGCTAATGACATGAAATAACATTCAGGAGGATTACATGGTAGCCTGTTAAGGCAGGCATCAGTCCATCTGTTCAGCTATCATGGGATATGTACGGACATAATGGTGTTCAATTATGTGTAGATTCTGCACAGCTGAAATTCAATGTTAGAAGGCCTGACTACAAGGGAAGCTGATATGGTTACCCCTTGCTTCTTTATTAAGGACACAGTACTGGAAATGGCCTTCCTGGTCTGAACAATGTAATATGCAGTTAAATTCAGTCAGAACTACAGCTAAAAAACTGGGAAGTTTGTTTCAAAAATTGAGAGGTGGTGGGTGATGACAAGGATCTCAGATTGTAGCTGGAAGTTTGTTTGGTTAGTCTACCAAATGGATGCATGTAGTTTAATAGTATGTACCACTTTTATCTAGAAGCACAATGCATGATAACCCAGAGAACTTATAAGTACATATTTGATAATCAAAATTATCCTTGAAAGTAGCCAGAGTACTGCTTTGTTTGACATATAGGCACGCTTGTTCCACCGGCAGAGAGAGTGTTGGGTTAGTTATTGCATGTTGAGATCCTCAGTACAGATGTTTGAAGAGCCTTGCATTCTACAAAGGTATAGGACATGAAGAGGAACTAAAAGAAGGCAGATAATCTATTTGGGTAACAACTGATCTTTTAAGTTAAGAATCTCCAAGACATCAAAAATTGAGCCACATATTGAAAGAAGCAGTATATTCAGTTTCAAAGCTGAAAAATATGCTATTAACATGTACTATTTTACATACAACGGCAACAAGAAACAGAATTCAAGTTAGTACTGACAGCAAATCTGCCATCTTCATCCAGTCTCAAGTTAGTTCTGACAGCATATATGTTTATCTTCATCTCGTTTCAGGTATGTCACAGTATATGACCCTAGTGAGGACTAGCCCTAAAATGGGAAGGCCAGAGTCTTAAACTTTCATTGTTTGATTCATAACTAGACAACCCTTTTGAGTGTTACTGCTTGGCCCCCTGCTCTCTTCACTGTTTGTATCTAAAACATACTGTAAATCTACTTTGCTGTAGCAATCAATTCAGAAGCAACAGTATGTACTTCATAGAAGACTTAATAGATGTAACAAGTCCTCACAAGTTCTAATTCTGTTGCAGTGTGTGGTACAAGCAGTGTCCAACACCTGCCTAGTAGAAACAGAATAGTTTTAGTACAGCTTTCTTGCCAGTCCCATTTAGCTTCCGTTATCCTTTTATATGTAGCAGAAAAAAAAATTAAATCATCACTACCACATTCACCTTCATAGCTCTCGCTATAAGGAAAAGACCTCGGTTGCCAGATGGATGATATTTGAATTCCACTTCTGGCAACTGGTGTGAAGGAAGGCTTATAGTAGGTACTAGGCTATCAGCCCAAGGGCCTACGTAAGCCTAGCCAACAAGGTTCCCTGGCTTACGCCACCCAAGAAAGTTATTTTCCTATGCCACTGTCGAGCAGACACACACACACACACACACAAGTATTCCCCAGGGTGTATTTCTATTTCCCATCCACTCAAGATTTTTCTTGAAGAGTACTAATGAAGAATTTTGCTTGACATAGATGGGTAGCCTGTTCCAGAGTATGGGAAGTCTCTGGGACAGGAATCTATCCCTCCAGCATGTCCTGTTTATTGTGGTGACAAGGTTTAGGTCCCTAGAGCGTGTAGCTCGGAGGGATTGGGATTTCTTTAGGTGTAGCATGTCCAACAGCTCTGGGTTGGACATAGCTTTATATGTTAGGCAGAGATCACCTCGGAGTAGGCGATATGCTACGGAGTAAAGCTGGAGTTTTTTGAGGCAGTCAGTGTAGGGCATTTGTTTGAGGCCAGTAATCCTCTTGTGAGGAACTTCTGTGGCCTTTCCAGCTGCTGCAGATGTCTTGTGAGGTACATTCCAAAAGGGGCGTTGTACTCTATAATGGATCAGAGTGTTGAGTAGAGGGGAACAATGACCACTTTTCCTGGATGAGAACCCTTTTAAGATGAGGTATGCCATGTAGAAGGACTTCCTGACTACTGTGACGATGTGACTATCAAAGGAGAGACAGTCCATCTGGGTCCCAAGGTCTCATCACATATTCGGTGTTAAGTAGATTGCTGCCTATGTGGTAGTTCATGGGTACAGAGTTTTTACCAAAGGGGATGACACTGCACTTTTTGGCATTGAACTTGAGGCCATGGCTCTGACACCAGGCATCTCTCTCAGCGAGGCCCTTCTGTAGGATGTCCACATCATTTGTGGACTTGACTATGGCTCCTAGTTTGCAGTCATCTGCAAACTTAGCCAGAGGCCTTCTGTGTTAGCCTGTACTTCAGAGAAGTAGATACCAAACAGGAGAGGTCCCAGGATGGAACCCTGTGGTACTCCGCTTGAGACTGCTTTGAGGTCAGATTTGGACCTTTTACAGTGTGGTTTCCGTCAGTGAGCCAGTTGGCAACCCATCTTGTAACGTAGGGATTTATACCTAGTTTAGTGAATTTAGCTATAATTCCAGAATGGGGGATGGCGAGATCAAGATAGGCTGTGTGAACCACCTTACCCTCATCTACAGCTTTGGTGACTGCCTCAAAGAAGTTTATCAGGTTCAGGAGGCATGATCTGCCTTTCACAAACCCGAACTGGGTGGGATCCAGAGTTTGGAGGTTACCAGTGTCTTTGTTTATGAGTTCCATGATGATGCGTTCCATGGCCTTGCAGACCAGGCTCGTCAGGCTAATAGGTTGATAGTTTCCAGGATCAGTGGTGGCTCCCCCCCTTTGTGGAGTGGGATAACTGTTGCTGTGCGCCATTTAGTGGGCACAAAGCCTGATGCGAGGCTATTACTGAACATGGTGCTTAAGTGGGGAGCCAGTTCGTTCTGAAGTTCATGTAAAACACAGCCTGGGATGTTGTCCGGTCCCATGGATGCTGTGGTTTTGGTTTTAGAGAGTGCAGCTTTTACCTGCGTAGTTGTGATTACAGGGACTCTGCATTCTTCCTGTATAGATATGGGCCCTTTAGGGGGTGAGGGGGGGTAAAAGGATGTTGGCAATATCAGTTGGTTCTGTAATTTTCGTGCCTTTGTGCTGTAACTCAGAGCAGATCTGGGTGTTGCCATCGAGATTCTTGACATAGCTATAGAATGCTTTGTGGTTGTCCTTAGAACTAGTGGCTATTTTTGTTTTCGTAGCTAGCTTTGGAGGATCTTATAAGGGATCTCAGCTTCTTACTGAGGCTGACCAGGGAGCTCCTCCACTCATGGGATTTTACTCGCTTTTGCAACAGTTTCTTCCTTCTGTTGTACAGTTTGTTTATGGCAGGGGACTACCAGATTGGCTTCCTTGTTTTAGAGGATAGCGTCTTGGTTCTGTTTGGGATAGCACGATCCATGCACTCGTGTAAGTGCTTACAGAGTGCATTTGTGTAGGATTCAGCAGTTGTAACTGTATTGTCCATCTGCATGGGTGTCATGAAGTTCACCACTTCTGTCTTAAGAAGCATGAAGTTGGCTTTGGAGAACTTTTTTACCGTGGTTTCCTTAATGGGGGGTGGGGGCAGGATGTGGATATCAAGGGTGATTAGCTTATGGTCGGATCGGACCAACAAGTTGACTTCAGGTGCGAACACCGGTCACTATGTTGGTAATGACTAGGTCTAGGATGCTGTTGCCCCTGGTGGGGGTGTGGATAAGTTGATCCAGGGCATTGTAGTTTATGAATTCCAGAAAGCATTGAGCTAAGGAGTTAGTACACAATTTTTTTTCCCAGTTAATGGTGGGGTAGTTGAAGTCACCCATTATTAGGGTGTTTGGTTGAACCCTAATATTTTCCAGTACATCAAGAAACGAGGAGTGGCAATCCTGGGGCATGGTGGGGGATCTGTAGCAAGCTACAATTTGGATTGCAGTTTTGCCCAGAGTTAGTTGCACATGGATAACTTCAGATGCATTATGCTGAGAAACTATCCTGGAGGTGTGGATATCCTTAATGAATATGGACACACCCCCGCCTTTGGTGTTTCGTTCCAGGTTACATGGCTGAAAAGTGTGGTAGGAGTTATAGCCTGGTAGTGCAGGGATGCTCTCTGGAGCCTTGAACCAGGTCTCAGTCACTGCACAGATATCAATGTTCTCCATTTTAAGGAGTGCCTTGAGTGAGTGCATTTTGAGATTTAGACTTCTAGCATTGATTAGCATTCCCCTCAGTTTTTGCTTGCCTGTTCCTATTATGGAGGTGAATTTATTTGAGCCTTGCCTAAAAAAGGCACTATAGGGGCAACAAGAGCCTTAGCCAGTATCCAGAATCCCAGGGGCGACAGGTGCAGGCCATCTGTGGCAAAGCATCATGGTCTGTCGACCATGTCATCCCAAGCAGACAGATACTGGATCCCCTTAGAATAACATCAGAAGCTTAGCCAATTGTTGAAGTCAATCATTTTGTCCTTGTACTGCGGTATCATTCTGGGCGATAGCAGAATGCTACTCAGGGCTAGGGTCATACCTGCCTGGGCTACAAGATCGAAGAGCTCTTCCATGTCTCTTTTCATGTAGTCCAGGGAGGTACATCTCAGGTCATGCTTGATATTAGATGTTGTTAGGCTATCAGCCCTAGGGCCTATACAAGCCTAGCCATAACAATTCCCTGGCTATTTCTTCCCACACTATTTACTTCCCTGGACCCCTGTCTAGCAGGGTGACTGACATAATCCCCGGGGTAAATTTCCTTTCTCCCATCCAATCGTCAAGGTTCCTTTTCAAGAGGGCCAAAGAGGCACTCTGCTTGACACGTATGGGCAATGTATTCCAGAGTCTGGGGAGTCTTTGGGTCAGGAACCTATCCCTCCAGCATGTTTTGTTTATTGTGATGACAAGGTTTAGATCCCTGGAGCATGTAGCTCTCAGGGATTGGGATTTCTTTAAGTGTAGCATGTCCAACAGCTCTAGGTTTGACATGACCTTGTAGGTTAAGCAGAGATCGCCTTTGAGTAGACGATATGCGACAGAGTATAGCTGGAGTTTTTTAAGGCGGTCAGCGTAGGGCATCTGCTTTAGGCCTGTGATTCTTTTAGTGAGGTATTTCTGCGGCCTTTCCAGTTGTTGCAGATGTCTTGAGAGGTACATACCAAATGGGGCGTTGTATTCTACAATGGGTCTAATGAGAGATGAGTACAATGGGACAAGGACCTCCTTTTTTCTGGATGAAAAGCCCTTATTGATGAGGTGGGCCACAGAATTTCTTGACTGTTGTGGCGATGTGGTCATCGAAGGTAAGACCATTGTCCACCTGTGTCCCTAAGTCTCTTATCACACTTTCAGTGTTTAGTGTACTGCCACCTATATGGTAATTCACGGATACATGTTTTTTCCCAAAGGGGATAACTATACATTTCTTGGCAATGAGCTTGAGCCCATGGCTCTGGCACCAAGCATCTGTTTCTGTAAGGCTCTTTTGTAGAGTATCCACATAATTTGGGGATTCAATAATGGCTCCCAGTTTGCAGTCATCTGCGAACTTTGTTAGCCAGAGTCCCTTAGTGTTGGCCTGTACTTCAGAGAAGTAGATGCCAAACAAGAGCGGTCCCAGGACTGAACCCTGAGGTACTCCACTTGTCTGGCACTGGATTTGGAGTCGGCTACTTTTACAGTGTGGGTTCTATCAGTAAGCCAGTTAGCAACCCATTGGGTGATGTAGGGATTAATGCCCAGCTTAGTAAGTTTATCTATGATTCCGGAGTGGGAGATGGTGGCCTTGGGCAAGGTCTAGGATAGGCTGTGTGGACCACCTTACCCTTGTCCATGGCTCTGGAGACTGATTCGAAGAAGTCAGTCAGGTTCAGGAGACAAGATCGGCCCTTCACAAACCCAAACTGGGTGGGGTCCAGTGTTTGAAAGTTGCCAATGTCTTTGTTTATAAGTTCCATGATAATACGCTCCATGGCCTAGCAGATAAGGCTGGTCAGACTGATGGGACAGTAGTTTCCAGGATCCAAGGTGGATCCCCCTTGTGGAATGGGATAACTGTAACTCTGCGCCACTCAGTGGGCACGAAGTCTGAGGTGAGGCTATGATTAAACATGACACTTGGGTGAGGTGCCAGTTCATATTGTAGTTCATGTAGTACACAGCCCGGGATGTCATCTGGTCCCATGGATGCTGTATTCGTAGCTTTGAAGAGTGTTTTTTTTACCTGTGTGGCAGTTAATACTGGAATTTGGCAATCGTCTGGTATTGAGATGGGCCATTTAGGGGGTGAGAGGGGGGTGAAGTTGGCACTGAATCGATCTGCCAGGATATTGGCAATATCCTTGGGATCAGTATATTTAATGCCATTCTGTTTTAGCTCATAGCAGATCTGAGCATTGCCATTTAGATTCTTGACATAGTTGTAGAATGCCTTGTGGTGGTCTTTGGAATCTTTGGCAATTTTATTTTCGTAATCAGCTTTGGAGGATTTTATGAGGGATCTCCGTTTCTTACCGAGGCTGGTAAGGGAATTTTTTGCATCCTGGGATTTTCCTCTTTTCTGCAACAGTTTCTTCCTTTTGTTGTAAAGTTTGTTTATGGCAGGGGACCACCAGATTGGCTTCCTTTTTTTGGATGAGAGCATCTTGGTTCTATTTGGGTTGGCACGATTCATGCATGAGTTGATGTGCTCGTACAGTGCCTTAGTGTAGGATTCAGCAGTTGAACTTTCAGTTCCCGTCTGCATGGGTGTCATGAAGTTTGTCACTTCTGACTTGAGTAGCATGAAGTTGGCTTTGGAGAAGTTTTTATGGTGGTTTCCTTACTGGGGGATGGGGGTGGGATGTGGATGTTAAGGGTGATTAGATTATGGTCAGACGTGACTAACGAGGGGGTGACCATAGGTGTGGAGCATTGATTTCCCATGTTGGTAATGACCAAGTCTAGGATATTGGAGCCCCTGGTGGGACTATGGATTCGTTAATCCAGGGCATTGGAATTTATGAATTCCAAGAACCGTTGGGCAAAGGTGTTGGTACAGGAGTAGTTTTCCCAGTTAATGGCAGGGTAGTTAAAAATCACCCAGTATTAGGGTGTTTGGTTCTATCTTAATATTTTCCAGTATGTTTAGAAAGGTGTAGTGAGAATCTTGGGGTATGGTGGGGGATCTGTAGCAAGCTACAATTTGGACAGCAGTCTTACCTAGTGTTAGTTGCACCTGGAGAATTTCAGACGCATTGTGTTGGGCAGCTAGCCTGGTGGTGTGAATATCCTTGGTGAATATTGACACTCCTCCACCTTTAGTGTTTCGGTCCTGCTTTGGTGGCCGAAAAGTGTGGTAATAGTTGTAGCCTGGTATTGCAGGGGTGCTCTCTGGAGCCTTGAAACAGGTCTCAGTTACTGCACAGATATCGATGTTCTCCATTTTTAGGAGTGCCTCGAGAGAGTGCATTTTGAGGTTTAGACTTCTAGCATTGAGTAGTATTACCTTCAGATTTAAATCCCACTGCTGCCAACCAATGGAAAGGTTTGACTGGATGATCAGATGGGGTTTGAATTTTACCACCGTCAGCCACAGTGAATCACCAAGGAATATGGCATCTTGAGTCACACCACTGATGTCAAACTGATTCAACTATAAAAATGTACACACTAGTATGAATCACTGCATAATGGATAGTAGGACAGCCTTTAAATGCTTTACCTTGCAATATCTTTATACCAATGCCAGCAAGTCAAACATGAAACCGGCACTTCTATTGGTCAGTATTTCTCTTGGAAAACCTGCCCTGCTGAAAATTTCTAATACAGCACTGGCCACCTTCTCTTCCTCAGTGGATGACAAAAGCCACTGCTTTGGGTCATCAATTAGCACAGTCCACTACCACCAAGATATACCCCTTACTTTTGGGTGATGGAGTACTAAGAATTTCCACAATGTCCATAGCTACTCTAAAATGGTTCCTCAATATCAGGGAAAAGCAGCTTTAGTTTTATCATTTTCTTTGCAAGCTTCTGGCACTGCTCACATGTCTTGCACACATGTGAAACATCTGGCCAATAAAATAAAAATCTGCATAAACGTTTTTGTAAGCTTTAATCCCATATGGCCTGAAAAAGGAAAAGTTATGAGATATGGCCAGAAGTGCCCACTGGTAGACCTTTGATAATACCAGTTGCTGTATCACTTCACTCAAGCTCACCTTAACCCTTTGTCCCAGTATGTACACTCCTTCTGCCTTTGATGATCAGAAGCCTCCTTGGCTACCCTCCAAGTCCAGCAGAGTACAGTAGGACAGCTCAGCTGGTCTCAGGTTCTTTGTGCCCCTTCCCAGCTCCTCATCCAAAAGAAGACTAGTATTTTCTGACAGTGGTTCCTCACATTCAGACCTGGTACAACCACTTGAATCTAAACGTTAAAAGCATCACCTCCCAAGGGAAGTGCAATACATTTCAACAGCTGTAGCTCAGATGTAAGCTCACTGCTACTAACTAGGTGAATTTCCTAAAACAGCAACATCACCAACTTCAATTTTAGATGTGGGTACTAGCTCATTCTCCCTGCTGCCTTCCCTGAGTGATTGGCTGTACATTATAAAAATCATTACAAAAATCATTACCCATCAGAACATCTGTTAAAATATCAAACACTGCCACTTACATATTCTCGTGCCTTTCTTCCCAAGCTAAATAAACTCTGGTCAATGGTAACTGAAAATATGTTCCTACCATGGCACTCACTTTAGTGGACTACCCAGAGATGTACTGCTCCCTTTTAAAAACTGCAGGCTTGACATTTATGTTTTACGCTGTATCCCTCATGGTTATACCATCCCAATGAATATATCCTTTCTCATGAAAATCCAGTTGTACTTACAATGGCTTATTCTGCATCTTTTATCAGCTCTATTTACAAGAGGATGCCAAGGCTTCCTTCTTCCAATTTATATAGTTCGCTGATAAAGGCCTCAGAATAAACATTCAGAAAACCAAAAGCATGTTATTTGTAACCAGTTAGGAAGCACAGTTCCTTCTACTGGGTTATGCCCTCACCTCAGACTGCTCACACTGAAATCCATTTGTTCATATTCATACCGATTTTTCCTCGATTCCATTTTCTCCTTTTCACATTACATGTGAACTGCAAAGTAAAGGTGGATTCCATGATGGTTGCTTGCTACAGGGTAACTAGGTTCTTTACCCCCAAGGCAATGTACAACTCCAGGCAATGGCATGCTTATATGAAGTAGTGAATATGCACATCTTGCTAATAAGCAATGATGACTCTACAAAGCTATAACCCTGTTTAAGTATGTAGACTTATTAAACTCTCCTTGACAAGAATGTTACTTCTCCTATCTTTGGAAATCAAATAAGCTTCCGGTCCATCTCTATTTCTTTACAATTGCACACTTATTTTTAAATCACTTCACTTGGGCACCTGTCCCTTCTTCAGAAAAGTATTGCTTGTTCATCTATAGAACTAAGGTCTTATCTCAACCTCATGTCCTCCATATTCCCCAAAACTAACTACCATGTGCCAGCATGGCCTTCTCTGGTTAAGACCCAGACATGTGGAAACTGATTCCAGCACATACTAGGAGCATTCCTGATGATCTGCTCTTTTTACAGCCTTCACAAAACATCAAATGTCATTATGCCATGGTGGTACAGCGGTAGCGGTGTTGCCTCACAGCAAGAGGTTCTCGTGTTCGATTCTCGGCTGGAGTGCCTTCTGTGTGGAGTCTGCATGTCCTCCCCGCGGTCGAGTGGCCTCCGGAAGACATGTGTGAATGGGCGTGCCTTCGCTGAAGGTTAGGCGTTGGACTGGCAACTCGGCACCATAAAAATTGACTGCCAATTATTAGTGGACCGGAGTTTCGCTGTGGTGACCCATAACTGGGAAAAAGCCAGAAGACAAACAAAAACAACATTAAATGTCAAACTCACTGCACTATCTACACCAAGATCACAGCCTTTTTTTTTTTTTTTTTTTACTTCCCATCTCCAGCTGCCAAGATCTGTTAATCCTTTGGCAAGGTCAACCACTAACTTATTACTTGTGTGCCTCTGTGTCTTAGCTTCTCACACTCCTATTATGGGCTTAATACACAAATTATTTTCGTCAGACTCCTTTACACATCTCAGTGCTCCCTAGCATGTGCCACACTCATCTGGCATAACCCAAATAAGTCCCACCATCCACTCATGGTTCATCCAGCAGCAATTTCTTAAAGCCAGTGTCTCAGAGCATGTATGGGGGTGATATGGATCTCTTACTTCCATTTAAAATGATATATACACAGCGCCATCAGAGGTAATGAAAAGATGATTCTACATGCTACCTTTTTTTAAACCCTGGCTCATCTGAAAGTAGAAGTGCTCTTGTGACACAAATTTCCAGTTGCCCCCCCATGTCTCCATGATCTATCCCCACCACTAGTTCATCTAGTACTCCAATACTGAATCAGTCCCTTCACAGATTACCTCACTCTCACCTCATAGCACATTTCCAGATGTACTAAATCTGCCACTCTCTCCCTTCTAATTTCCCAGAAAAGTCCTCAAATATGGATCCAACGTCTTACTACATTTTATTCAATACAGCTCCTCATGCTTTAAAACTAGCAAACAAGTTACAGATGTTAGTTTATGACTGCCTCATACATGCTCACATGCCTCTGTATTATCACTGTTAAACCTGTTTTTTCCTACCTTCAGCTTTTGATCTTCATGTCTTAGAAATTAATTGTAAAGATAAAGCATACCATGCCTTGTCTGGTTTTGTGCAAGTTTCATACGGTCTGTTTTCACACTGCCGCTTGTCAATGGAAAATACAGTTGTACAAGAGCTTACCACAACAGTAGATGTGTGAATAGATCACTGTTGCAGTTATTTTAGCTGATGAGACATAACCTAAGGTTACCATATATCTAGCCAATCTACAAAAGCCTAGGCACTCCTTCCGATCACGATGTACACCTGACCCAAGATACTACAGCTGCAGTAGAATGTGCTTTGATTCAACTTTGGAAATGGAGTTTAGAGACTGGAAAACCTTATTTTTTCTTTCAAAAGGAAATTAAAACAATTGATGAGATTTTCTAATTACCAAGATTCTATTTGGACAAAACTAAAGTGTGTACATCCAGAATGAAGCATCCTCTCTCCTTTATTTTGATTTCTAGAAATAAATGCAGGGAGGTAGATAGACTGATTCAGACACTTCAATCACCACCTTAGGCATAAAAGGGTTAGTCCTGAGGTCACCTGGTCTCTAAGACCAGAAAAGGGGGGGGGGTAGTAAGGTCTTGTAATTCAGTGACCCTTTTTGCAGAAGTTAAGGCTACAAGTAGCACTTTTTTCAGATAAATGATGCAAAAGAATTATGCTCAAAGTGTGGTGATGTTAATTTTTCAAGAACATAGTTAATGTCCCAAGGAGCAGGAGGAACAGATCTGAGTGGCCCAATGTGTAGGATTCCTTTTCATAAAGTCTACTCTCAAAAAATGGGAAGAAAGTGGATCAATTGGTAGCCAGGTTTTAATGGCTGATAAATGGACCTTGATGGAGGTATACAAGCCTGAGTCGAGCAGCTCACCCACATATTTGAGGATTAAAGGCATCTTTGCTTGACAAGGATCTAGCCCTCTACTGTAGCACCACACAGAAAACTTTAATTTAGATAGATTTTCTTTTTGCACATTTTCTAACCTCCTATGTTATCTGTAGCACAGTCTCAGAATAATGGTGCCTGAAAGAAATTATAAGCCTACCATTCAGGCAGTGAGGTTCAGGTGTCGCTTGCTTTGGATGAATTAGGCTCATTAGTATAAGCTAGCAACCACTGGGGCCCTTTATAAGCCTAGCCATGCAACTAAAATGGATCCCACAAGTTGTGCCTTACAAGGAAGGGGACTTCTGGACTGGGATTTATTTGGTTGATCCACAAAAATAATTCTGTCTTTATAAAAAGCAAGAGAGAAAATTGGGATGGAAAAAAAAGAACAGTGTTGTGACTAGACTGATTTCAGGTACCACTGAATTTTCCACATGTGGACTCTGTCAAAAGGAATCATTTGTATTGTGGACACCATGGACCCTAGGGCTCTCAATCTCTCGAGGAAGTCATGAATAGATTTGTTAGGGAAATAAAGAAGTCTGTCAAAACATAGATCTTTTCAAAGGAAGAAAATTCATTGTGATGGAAGTATTGAAAAGGCATTTCAGGTACACTAGAGTGAGTGGGATTTAAATTAAATTTGAAGTTCAAGAAGAACACAGACAGTAATCTAATATTTGACCATTGTGTGTTTACAGTAGTGAGGAAATCAGTCTATGTATACCCAGACACTTGATTGCCCAGCAGGGCAAGGCTCATTATTCGGGCAATCCTCATTATTCACCCCTCACCTACCAAGCGACTAAACAGCTCACTCTACTATTCAGGTATGACCAAAGGGCAATTTCAGGTATACTCCCCAGTCCAGCTGGTGAACCTGGGTATCCTGAGGCAATGTTACAACTGCCTCATGTATACAGAGGACCCTCTCCTACTACCACAAAATATTAACATATGCAAGAAATGCAATTATATAGCTAAATTGGAGGCTAAGCTCTCTCCACCCAAGACTGGAACAGGCAGTCATGAGGAGAAGGTTAACACTTGCACCACCCCTCCAGCCTCACATAGGCCTACTAAACCAGCACTGGCAAAAAATACACATAAATACACAAAATCATACTTGGAGGCCCTAAATAAAAACCTGCAAAAGCATCACAGACCTCCAAAGCAGACACCCAAAAAACCTGCACATCCCGTCATAAACCAGACAACACATAAAACACAAAATCAGTGTGCCGCACAATCACAGCCCTTAAGGTGAAATAACATACCTAACACACTAGTAATAGGCGACTCTATAGTCAGGCACACTGACATCCCACTCACTAGGCTGGACAAGGAGAAGGTTACTGTTAGCTGCCTGTAGGGAACCAGAATCTGCCATATAACACAAGCACTCAGGTCAATCCAGAAGTACAAATATGACTGTCATTGTTCATGTTGGTGTTAATGACCTGAGACGTACCTCCCTGGATTACATGAAGAGAGACACGGAAGAGCTCTCTGATCATGCAGCCCAGGCGGGTATGACCCGACCCTGAGTAGCATCCTGCCCTCACCAAGAATGATACTGCAGTATAAAGAAAAAATGATCAATTTCAACAATTGGCTAAGCTTCTGTTGTCATTCAAAGGGGATCCAGTGTCTGTCAGTCTGGGACGACATGCTCGACAAGCCTCGTTGCTTCGCAAGAGACAGCTTGCACCTGTCACCCCTAGGCTTTCGAATACTGGCCAAGGCTCTTGCCGCCCCCAGAGTGCCTTTTTTAGGCAAGGCTCAAAAGTCAAACCCACCTCAGTAAACAGCACAAATAAAATGAGGGTTATGCTACTCAATGCCAGGAGTTTAAATCTCAAAATGTTTGTGCTTGAAGCACTCCTCAGTATGGAGAACGTTGAAATCTGTGAAGTAACTGAAACCTGGTTCAAGGCTCCACACAGCACCCCAGCACTACCGGGCTACAACTCATACCACACATTTTGGCCACAGAACATGGACCGAAACACAAAAGGAGGGGGTGTATCCATATTCATCAAGGATACCTACACCTCCAGGTTAGTGGCGCAGCATGATACCTCCGAGATCATCCATGTTCAACTAACATCAGGCAAATCTGCAATGCAAATTGTGGCCTTCTACAGATCACCCTCCATGACCCAGGACCACCACTCCTCCTTTCTGGAGACACTGGAAAACATAAAGGTTCTACCGAACACCCTGATATTGGGTGATTTCAATTACCCTACCGTTAACTGTGAAAACTACTCAAGTACAAACTCCCATGTCCAGCGCTTCCTGGAATTTATCAACTCAAATGCCCTGCATCAGCTGGTAAACTCCCATACCAGAGGTGGAAACATATTGGACCTGGTCATCACCAACATGGGCGACAGGTGTTCCACACCGGAGTTCAACCAGTCACTGGTTAGATCAGACCATAAACTAATCACTCTGGATGTCCACACCACACCACCTTCAACCAAGGAAACCACAGTGAAAAACTTTTCTATAGCAAACTTCACCTTATTTAAGACAGAGGTGGTAGGTTTCACAGCCCCCACGCTAAAGGATAACAATGTCCAAGATGCAGGAACCTTTACAAATGCACTCTAAGAGCACCTACAAGAATGCATGGATCATGCCATACCTAGCAAAACCAAGGCTCACTCCCCTAAGAGAAGGAAACCAGTCTGGTGGACCCCTGCCATAAACAGGCTATACAATAGGAGGAGGAAACTAGTTCAGAAAAAAAGCAAATCCCAAGAAGAAAAGACATCCCTGATCAGTATCAGTAAGAAACTAAGGTTCCTCATAAAATCCTCCAAGGCTAACTTCTAAAGAAAAATAGCCAAGGATTCGAAAGATAACCACAAAGCCTTCTTTAGCTATGTCAAGAATCTAAGTGGCAACTCGCAGATATGCTCTGAGCTAGTGCAAAATAGCACAAAATATGCTGAACCCACTGATATTGCCAACATCCTGGCAGGTAGATTCGGTGCAAACTTCACCCCCCTGTCACCCCCAAAAGGGCCCACAACAATACCGGAAAAGTGTAGTGTCCAGGAAATCACAGACGCACAGGTGAAAACAGCCCTTTCAAAAGCCAAAAGCACAGCGTCAATGGGGCCAGATGGTGTCCCAGGCTGCATCTTGCACGAACTACAGAATGAACTAACCCCCCACCTAAACACACTGTTCAACCTCAGCCTCTCCACAGGCTACGTGCCCATAGAATGGCACACAACGGTTATTCTGCTCCACAAAGGAGGGGCCACAACTGACCCTGGTAACTATCGCCCCATAAGCCTGACTAGCCTAGTCTGCAAAGCTATGGAGCGCATCATCATAGAACTCATTAACAAAAACATAAGGAACCTCCAAACACTTGACCTGACCCAGTTTGGCTTTGTTAAGGGCAGATCATGCCTACTAAACTTGGTTGACCTCTTCGAGACAGTCACCAAGGCCATAGATGAGGGGAAGTTAGTTCACACAGCCTACCTTGACCTCGCCAAGGCTTTTGACACCATTCCCCACTCAGGAATTATAGAAAAACTCACCAGCCTGAACATAACCCCCTACGTCACAAGATGGGTTGCCAACTGGCTTACAGACAGAACTCACAAGGTAAGAATAGCAGGCTCCAGGTCAGACTCTAAACCAGTCAAGTGGTGTCCCACAAGGATAAGTCCTGGGACCCCTACTGTTCGGCATATACTTCTCAGAAGTACAGGCAAACACAGGAGGACTATAGCTAACAAAGTTCACCGATGACTGCTAACTAGGAGCCATAATTGACTCTCCGGCTGACATGGACATTCTCCAAAAGGGCCTTACTGAGATGGACACCTGGTGCCAAAGTCATGATCTCAAGCTAAATGCCAAAAAATGCATAGTCATTCCATTTGGGAAAATCAAAACACCCATGAATTACCACATAGGTGGCAGCCCCCTTAATACAGAAGAGATAATAAGACCCAGGTAGATAGTAACCTCTCCTTTGACATCATATTGCCAAAGTAGTTAGGAAATCCTTCTATGTAGCCCATCTAATTACTAAAGGGTTCACATCTAGAAATAAAGAGGTTATAGTGCCCCTCTACTAGTCACTCATCAGACCCATCATAGAGTACAATGCCCCATTTGGGATGTACCTCACAAGACACTTCCAACAGCTGGAAAGACCACAAAGAGGATTATTGGCCTCAAACATATGTCCTATGCAGCCCGACTGGAAAGACTCCAGCTGTACTCAGTCGCATATCGCTTACTCAGAGGTGATCTCTGCCTGACTTACAAAGCCATGTCCAACTCAGAATTGATGGACATGGTCCACCTAAAGAAATCTCCAAGTCACTGCGAGCCACTCACTCTAGTGAGCTAAACCTCACCACAACAATAAATAGAACATGCTGGAGGGATAGATTCCTGTCACAGACACTCCCCATGCTTTGGAAAAAAAATTCCTAATTGCATTAGGCAGAGCCCCTCACTAACACTCTTCAAGAGAAACCTTGACGAGTGGATATGTAACAGAAAATACACCCCTGGGATCACTTCATTGGCTCTTCTTGACAGAGGCTCAGTTAATTAATTATCAATGGGGCGGCGAAAGCAGACACACACTGGCTAGGATTATAAACGCCCTCGGGCAGATAGCCTAGTACCTACTTATGAACATATGTTGTGCAACTTATAAACAAAAGGTATGGCATCTTGTTCCAAGGAGTTAATTGTTCCACTGTATTCAGTGCTCATTGGACCTACCATCGAGTACAATGTCCCCTTGGTATGTACCTAACCAGGCATAATCAAAAGTAGAATGTCCACAGAGGTTACTCTCTAAAAGAATACAGGGTATAAATAACATGTCCTGTGCAGACCACCTCAAAGCCCTATCCCTGTGTGACACCCGTGCACTGGTCCAACAATCAAGGAGCCTCAATCCTCACTACTAACACCAGTGAAGGGCGTCCACATAGGGGAGGATAACAAATACACAGTAAAATATAACTTCCCTTAAGAGGACACAGAGATCACAGTCAGTCTGTGGCTGGTTTCTCCCTTTCTCTCCAGATTCCTAATAAGACTCCCCACTGGCACAGCTATAGGGTCCAGATCTCAGCCTAGTGTGCAAGCTAAAACCTCCAGCACCCTCTGTCAACCAGTGCTTCATGTCCCTGCCCAAGTAGCTGACACGCACAAACTCTGAGATAAGAGTTCTATACAAGCACACACAAACTCTTGGGGGAGGCTGGCACATTCTCCAGTTGTGCCCCCTTTCTGCCCAGTCTAAAAGTTAGTACCAGCTGCCAACACCCACTAATATTCATCAGCTACTAAAAAGGCCCTTAACAAAGGGTGTCCAATTATTACTGTGCAATATTATTATCCAAATGGTAAGTGCGACTGAACAGTAAAGCTTATTTGGAGTGGCTTTGTACAGTATCACTATATATATATATATATATATATATATATATATATATATATATATATATATATATATATATACACGCAATGTACTCAAACTTAAATTATCTCTACACAAAAAAATCCATTTGAAAGGTTTAAAAAAAATTTAATAATAAATAAAAACACAAGACAATACTTACTACACAGTGCTAGTCGAGTTCAGAGATCACAGAGAAATGCTTAAAATAATACAGTAGAATAGTTCTGACATCAATACAGAAAACAACTGTCTAATCTTCCTATTTCCTAGCTATTTCTAAGAGAAACACTGAAGTCTAGGATCCTACTTGCATACAGAACATGGGCAGATATTGGTGAGTTAGATGCTCAAGACAAATGCTCCATGCTCTCAGATTCTCTCTCCTTAAATTGATAACATGCAGCTGCTTCACAGTACATAATTCTTAATTTTCTAGTTTTCCCAGGCTAACAGAAACTCAAAGGTTAATAGCCCTTTTGATCTTGCAGCTGGTCAGGAAGCCAGAGCAATAAAAGAAATTGTACATGTAAATTCTAACCATTAACTCTGTCCTCAAAACAATAGGAATAATTCCTTCATTTAGACATCTCGGCTCTGTGTTTTGACATCAAACAATTACACAATGCTTGAATTACCAGCTTTCCTACAGCAGAGTGCACGGTTACATTTTTGCAGTTCGACATCTAACAGCATTTTCTTCCATTTAAGATAACAAGTCTATGGCTTGTATTAATATTTACAAATGACAGAATTATCTACAAAACTCTATTTGGCTAGGCTGGCAGCCTTCACCTACCTTCAGATATCTTTCCCCTGGAGAACTCAAGCTAGTTTTTCAAGTGACCTTTGAGAAACATTGCTTGAGGGGGGTTAGGTCTGAGTATGCCTTACCCCATTCCTTGTCTTGACAGCCCATCTGTGTTGCCACTGTTAATCCCACTGCGGTGCTGCACTAACATATCATATGCTTGCAACCCTAGGCTCCATCTTAGCAACTTAGCATTTTGCTGACTGGCTCTGTGTAACCATGTTAGGGGGATTGTGATTTGTCACTACTGTGAATTTTCTTCCATGCAGATAAGGCTGAAGTTTCTGCAGTGCCCACACTATGGCTAGACATTCCTTTTCTACAGCTGCATAGCAATCCTCACTGGGTTGGCGCCTATGACAGATAAACCACTGGGTGCTCTTCTCCCTCTGAAGAAATCTGGCTAAGTACAGCCCCCACCCCATGGTTCGAAGCATCCACGTGCACAACAAATTCTTTGCTGTAATCTGGACTGGCTAACACAGGGGGTCCCTCCCAAAGCTTCCTTAAGCTCCTGGAATGCCTGATCACATGCTGGGGTCCACACTATCTTAATCTGGCCTATTCTTCCCCGTAAGGTCTGTGAGGGGAGCAGCTATAATACTATAACTGGGGACGAACATTCCGTAGTACCCTGCCCTCACCTGCTTTTTGGTAACAGGTGCAGACCAAGCCTGAATGGCTTCTACGTTGGCAGGTTCCGGCCTGATCTTACTACTCCCCACTCTTATGTCCCAGGTAGGAGACCTCTGCCATACACACCTGACATTTGCTTGGCTTAATGGTCAAAACCCTATCCTCTGTAGTCTGCCCAGCACCTCCCTGACATGTTGAAGGTGCTCTTGCCCAGAATGGCTGTAGATGGCAATATCATCTAGATAAGCAAGGGCAAACCCTCCTGCCAGGATATGATCTACCAGCCTCTGGAAAGTCGCTGTGGCATTTTTCATCCCAAAGGGCATCTTTGTGAACACATACAAGCCAAAAGGAGTCACAAAGGCTGACTTCCCTCTAGCACTGGGAGTTGAGGGCACCTGCCAGTAACCCTTGGTAAGATCAATTGTTATAAGATACTTAGCCCCACCCAGCTGCTCTAGGGCCTCATCTGTCCTAGGCATGGGGTAAGCATCTGACTCTGTGTGACTAATTTCCTGTAGTCCACACAGAACCTGGTGCTCCCATCCTTCTTTGGCACCAGCACCACTGGGAAGGCCCAGGGACTGTCTAACTCTTGAATTACCCCTAGTTCCAACATCTCCTACATCTCCCCCCTCAGAGTCTGACTCTCTCAGGCACCCTATAAGGGGCCTGCCTAATAGGCCTTTGGGGTTCTGTATCCACCTGGTGCTGCACCACATGGGTGCACCCTGGTTTCCCAGTGAACATGGCCCCAAACTCCTGTAACACTGCTCAGATTTCTCAAACCTGGGTAGGAGATAGCTGCAGGGACATTGCTATGCCTTCCACTGAGGTGTCAGTCAGAGCCTCACTGAGGTCAGTCACCACATCTCCCTCAGACTCCTCCTGCAAGTCACTGCAAATACACTGCACAAGGGCCTCCCTATCATGGTAAGGTTTCATCATGTTAACATGGTACAACTTGTGCCCCTGCGTCCTGCCTAGCAGTTCCACCATGTATTATCACTTACCTTTCTTACCACCTTGTAGGGTCCCTCCCAAGCTGAGTGCAGCTTGTTGTGTCTGACAAGAATGAGAACCATTACCTGCTGCCCCACAGCATACTCTCTAGCTCAAGCATTCCTGTCGTACCACACCTTTTTCTGTTGTTGGGCTTCTGCCAGATTCTTCTGGGCCAAGCCCATGAGTTCCTTGAGGCTTGTCCTGAGGTTTAAGACATATGCCACAACAGACTCCTTGTGAGATTCACACTCGCACTCAAATTAAATCTAGAGGTCTCTTCACCCTATGCCCATACAGCAAATCAAAGGGTGAAGAACCTATGGATTCCTGGGGAACTTCTCTGTAAGCAAACAAATGGGGCAAATATTTGTCCCACTCCCTCTTAAACTGGGCTGCAAATGCCCGTAGCATGGACTTCATTGTAGAGTTTAACCTCTCAACAAGACCATTAGTCTGGGGGTGGTCTTCAGGTGCTTCACCCCACAGTACTTCCACAGACAAGCCAGCAGTTCTGACATGAAATTGGCACCTCTGTCAGTCAGTATTTCTGTTAGGAAACCTACCCTGCTGAAAATCTCTAAGCATTTGCCACCTTTTCTGCCTCAATAGAGGACAAAGCCACTGCCTCAGGGTATCTTGTAGCATAATCTACTACCACTAGGATATACTTTTTCCCTGTGGAGCTTTGGGTACTCAGACACCCCCAATATCCATAGTTACCCTCTGAAATGGCTACTCAATCACAAGCAAAGGCATCAAAAGAGCTCTCACCTTGTCTCCTGCCTTGCCTACCTTTTGGCACTGCTCACAGGTCCTGCAGTACCCTGTTACATCTCTGGCAATCCCAGGTCAGTAGAAGTTCTGCATAATACATCTCTTTGTATGTTTTATGCCCATATGACCTACAAAGGGAATATCATGGGTATGGCTAGAAGCACCACATGGTAGGCTCATGTGGCTCTAGGCACTACCAAATGCTGTACCCTCTCACCTTCTAGCCCTTCGGGGGTTCACCCTCTATACAGTAACCCTTTGTTCTAGTATACAGACTTCCCCTTCCCTTGAGAATCAGGTGCCTCCCTAGCTACTTGTCTCAGGCCTTGCAATGTAGGGTCTGACAGTGGAGCCTGTCTCAACTCTCTCTTTCTAACCCTTTCCAGCTCCCTTTCCACAGGAAGTTTGGCATCCTCTGACATTGGTGCCTCACTGTCAGCCTGGGTACTACTACTACTCACCTCTACCTTTGCAGTCACTCTGTCCAAGGGAACATCAGTACCCACAAGCAGTTGTGGCTCACCTTCAGTCTCACGGCTACAGTGTAGCTTCCTCCCTGAAGTAACCACCTCACCAGTCCTGGCTGCAAGTATGCAGTCTGTCTGGGTTTCCCCCAGGCTACCAGACCCACATGCTTGTCTTGAAGCCTGACTGTGTGTAACTGCATTAACACATAGTACTGTCTCATTAAAATCCTTCCCTATCAGGAAATCTGCAGGATGGTAGTTCGCTACTCCTGTTGTCTCAAGACAACATTGTCTATCAGTTAACCAGATCCTCATGTCCTCAGGCAAAGTGCTAAGGGTTTGTTCCCTCACCAAAAAGTCTGCTAGCCTTTCAAAAGTGGTGACCTGACATCCAACCACCTATGAAAATAAGTGCTCAGTTCAGCAACATATTCACACACACTTTCATCTGCCTTGCATCTATGCTCACAAAACTTTTTCCTAAAAGTTTCAGGTGTTAGCTTAAAACATTCGAACAAGCAATTCTTAACAGTATAATCAAAACATTCATAATCAGCAAGTTTAGACAACACAGTTAATGCTTTACCACGGAGTAAGGGGGTCAGGAACCGTACCCAGAGCCTTTGGCCAACATCATACTGTTTCATTCATATGTTTGAGAGGGTATGTAAACTACCCAAGTTATCCCCCTCTGTAAACTACGGAAGAAATTTACTGACCTTTTGTGCTTCTGGGGTCCAGTTACTCCCCTTCCCCATTACCTCCATGACTCTGGCGAAGAATCAGCATCTCCTTTTCGTGCTGTCTCTGCCGCTCCTTTTCCACAGCTTCCATTTCCAAATGTCTGGCCTCCAACTCCAGTCTCTCTTTCTGGATTTTTAAGTCCTCTGCACAAAGGTTGAGTTGTCCATTCCCTGAGTGTTGTACATCTCCACAGCCAGTCTGATTTTCCTCCCGGTTGCTGTTTTCTGATGCAGCTGTGACCAAAGCTGCAATCATGTCTGCCATCAGGTTTCCATGTACCAGTCCCCTTGCCTGGCACATCTCAGCCAGCTGGCTCCTTGTCAGCTTTCCGTACTCCTTTGCTGACATGCTTGCCTGCTCTCACTGACTGACTAAGCTAACAAAAGAAATAAAACAATTGTGATGTGAACTCTGTGTATTCACTGCGTGGCTGATTTAGAGTACAAAAACACCATCAGTGATCACTGTACACAAGCTACAGGAATTCACACTACTCACACCACTACACTACAAGCCAATTAGTATTTGTCAACCAATTAATATGTGGTGTGGATATCCCCACCACTGCCAAACAATTAATATATGTGACGCCTGTGCACTGGCCCAGCAATCGAGGAGTCTCAATCCTCACCACTAACACTAGTGAGGGGCGTCCACATAGGGAAGGATAACAAATACACACATAGTAAAGTAGAATTTCCCTTAAGAGCACACACAGATCAGTCAATTTGGGGCTGGTTTCTCCCTTTCTCTACAGATCCCCAATAAGACTCCCCACGGGCACAGTTATAAGGTCCAGATCTCAGCCTAGCGGGCAAGCTAAAACCTCCAGCACCCTCTCTGTCCAACCAGAGCTTTGTGTCCCTACCCAAGTAGCTGAAACACTCATACTTTGAGGTAAGAGTTGTATACAACCACACAGACATTCCTGGGGAAGGCTGGCACATATTCTCCTGATGTGCCCCCTTTCTGCCCAGTCTAAAAGGAAGTACCAGCTGCCAACACCCACTAACATTTATCAGCTACTAAAAAGGCCCTTAACAAAGGGTGTCCCAATTACTGTCCAATATTATTATCTAAATGGTAAGTGTGACTGAACAGCAAAGCTTATATGGAGTGGCGTTGTACAGTACCACTATATATATATATATATATATATATATATATATATATATATATATATATATATATACACATATATGCACAATGTACTCTAGCTTAAATTATCTCTACACAAAACAGACACAGTTGAAAGGTTTAAAAAATATTTAATAATAAAACACAGGACAATACTTACTACACGGTGCTAGTGAAGAGTTCAGAGATCTCAGAGAAATACTTAAAATACAGTAGAATAGCTCTGACATCAACACAGAAAAACTATCTAATCTTCCCATTTCCTAGCTATTTCTAAGAGAAACACTGATGTCAAAGATACTACTTACATACAGGGAGATATTGGGGAGTTGGATGTTCGAGACAAATGCTCCATGCTCTCTGATTCTCTCTCCTTAAACTGATAAAAGTGCTGCTTCACATTACATCATTAACAATTTTCTGGTTTTCCCAGGTTAACAGAAACTCAGAGGTTAATAGCCCTTTTGATCTTGCAGCTAGTCAGGAAGCCAGAGCAATAAAATAAATTATAAATGTAAATTCTAGCCATTAACTCTGGCCTCAAAACAATAGGAAGAATTCCTTCATTTAGACATCTCTGATCAGAGTTTTGACATCAAACAATTTAACAATGCTTGACTTATCAGCTTTCCTACAGCAGAGTGCATGGTTACATTTTTGCAGTTCTACATCTAAGCATTTTCTTCCATTTAGGAGAACAAGCCTGTGGCTTATATTAATATTTACAAATGACAGAATTATCTACAAAATTCTATATGGCTAGGCTGGCAGCCTTCACCTATCTTCACACCTTCTATTTTGTCTCCTACAGGCTGTTGAGGGTAGAGATCTATGTTTGGCATACAAGACATTGTCAGACTCCACCACAATGGACCACCTGCATATCCACAAAACAGCACCAATATTACCCATTCTAAAAACTTAACCCTTACCTGTGATATAAATAGGACTTGCTGGAGAGACAGGTATGCATCCCAGAGACCACCCATTCTCTGGAACAGGCTCCCCATTAATGTGAAGCAGAGTTTCTCTGTAACCCAATTCAAGGGTAACTTTGGACAACTGGATGGGGGAACCAAAAAATCATCCCTGTTTAGGCATTTATTTTTGTAATATACAAAGGCAGCCTATAAATGATTAATCTCCCAAGCAACTGCTTACATCTATCAAGGGTACCAGAGCTTTATAGAGATTGGGCTGAATGACTAGGCTTAAAAAAAGATCCCAGTGGTCTTTAGCCTAGTACACACCTATCAACCTATAAAAAGTATAGTTTTGTAAAATCTTACCATAACAGTATAGGTCCTTCTCTTCACCATTGCAGTATTCATTACTAAATGGATCCCCTGCCAAGAGTAGCTCAACATTCAGTCAGTATACCAAAGCCTTAGGTTTTCAAGGACATTGTATGTCACATGTATGCTCCCTATTCACAGTACAGGGCATAAAGCTGACATACGGACATACATACTTCAGAAATGAACAGCCCCAGGAGAAGAGGAGGAACATGTGCATGCAGAAGGAAAAGGAGAGTAGAGAAAAGGGGGAGGAGAGAGGGAGAGAATACTGCAACAGTGAAGAGAATGACATCTACTGTTATGGCAAGATTTTACACAACTGTACATCTTTCCATATCATTGTTGCAGTATTCTATTCTTTACTAAAGGCAGAGTACAAAAACTCAAAAGGAAACTTGAGAGGAGGAAGACCCAGCAAGAACCTCAAGAAACCCATGCAGGATAGCTCTGGCAAAGTCAGCTCTTCCTCTGGAAACATCATCCAATGTGTAATGCTTAGTAAAGGTATGAACAGAAGTCCAAGTAGCAGCCTCAAGGATGGAATTGCTATCCAAGCCTTTGAAAAAGGACCAGAAGAAGCCACAGACCTAGTAGAATGAGCCTTTACAGAAGTAGAAAGGCTTTTCTCATGAAAGGAGTAACAAAAAGAAATAGCCTAAAAGATCCATGAAGAAATAGTCTGCTTAGAAATAGCCAAACCCAAAGATCTAGGATGAAAAGAAACAGTTGCTCACACTTGCAAATGGTCCTAGTCTTAGCCAAATACCAGAGTTCTCTATGCAAATCCAGTGTGTGAAGAACCTTCTCACTAGCAGACTATAGAAGGAAAAAAACATTGGCAAATTAATAAACCGATTAAGAGAAAATTCATCAACCACCTTGAGCATAAAAGGATTGATTTGAAGAAATACCCTGGCTTGTCCCTAAAAGAAAAAAAAAAAAAAAAAAGGACGAGCCATAATGGCCTGAAGCTCAGATACCCTGATAGCTGAAGTAAGGGCCAAAAAAAACAGTCTTCCTTGTATAATGCTGCAAGGAAAATAAAGCTGCAGGCTCAAAAGGAGCCATAGTCAATTTTTCAAGAATAAAATTAAGGTCCCGGGAAGGAGGAATAGGTTTCCTGGGAGGTCTAATATTTATTTCATTTTTTACTTTATTTATCATTTGTTGACCGGGAAAGTCCAATTAGGTTCCACAGAGCCTGTTTTCAGCGGAGACCCGGGGAGAAATGCTCCAGATGCACGTCTTTGGAATGTGAGAGGAAACCAGAGTATCCGCAGGAAACCCACGCGAACACAGGGAGAACATGCAAACTCCACACAGAAGGCACCCCAGCCGAGAATTGAAGCGGCGAACCTCTTGCTGTGAGGCGACAATATTAACCGCTGCACCACGGTGCCGCCCGCAATATGAAGGACGTCTAAGAAATTTGACCTCAAATCTAGAGGCCAAAGGAGGAAGACAGACAAGCAGAAAGAGCTGAAAAACAGAGCTTTAATTTAACAGTATGCAAACCCAGCATGAAGCAATTCACACAAATAAAAGAATCAGAGAAACCTCTACAGAAAGTGGATCCTGGTTACGAGCAAGGCACTAGACAGAATCTCTCTTCCATTTGGACATACAGGATTTCCTGGTAGTGAGTTTTCAGGCCTCTTGCAGAATTCATAGCACGTCCTCAGAACAAAGTTGCCTAAAAGGGATCAAAACCCTATCACCCACAGTGTCAAGTTGAAGAGTGGACAAGTGAGGATGGATGAAAGAACCCTTGCTTTCTGCGAGTAGGTCCAGCCTGCGAGGTAACTTATGGTGATTGCCCTTGACTAGATGCAGAAGAGGGAACCAATGCTATCTGGGCCAAAGGGAGTCATTAGCAAGATTCTTGGGGAGTCATCAGCAAGATTTTGGGGGAGTACTGCACTATCTTGAGCAGGACCTTCAGTATGAGGGGAAGGGGGGTTGTAAAGAAACACCCCCTTCCCAGAAAAAGGCTGGGCGTCTACCTTCCATGACAGAGGACATGGGACTCTGGTTAAAGAAAAAAAAAAAAAGTTGTCTGAGGGGAGGCAAAGAGATCTATCAGAGTACCACCCCAATGGAGGGCAATGCTTGTGTCATGGACCTGCTCAGAGAAGTCTGCTAGAATATTTTATTCTGAAGGAATATAAACAGCCCGAAGAGTCACCTGACAACGGGCAGCCAGATCCCAAACATGAAGACAGTCTGCACAGAAGGGAGAACCTTGTCTCCACTCCCCCCTTGCTTGTTGGTGTACCGCATCACTGTACTATTGTTTGTAAAGATTTTGAAAGGCCCTGGAAGAAAGAGCAAGTATGAAAATCCTAAAGACCAAGAAAGCTCTCATCTCCTTGATGTTGATATGGACCGCCCTCTGACGAATGGGCCATAGACCCTGAACCTTTAGATGGCCTAAAGGAGAATCCAAAAAAAAATCCTGAGGGGGGACTGGGAGCTAAAAAGGAAGCCCTGGGTTGAGAGACAGCTGATAAATCCACAACTGAAGCTATAGTTTGAGGCATGGAAGGAGGACGACTAGGAAGTCTAATGGATATGTCAGTGTTGGAGCTATACTGACTGCAGGAACCACTGTAGCATCCTCATATGGAGTCTGGCTAGAAACATAGGAATGGTGGAAGCCATGAATCTCAGAGCCCTTAGAAATTTTCTGGCAGTAACTGAGACAGAGTCAGAAGGGAATGAAAAAAGGCAAGTAGAGCAAAGCCTTGGGTGTTGGCAGGGAAGCCAGCATGGGAATGGTCTGAAGCCTACAACCTAGAAAAAAATTATCCTGAGGAGGAGTCCGGAAAGATTTCTGGAAATCCATTGTAAACCCGAGAGTTTTCAAGGAGCAAAAAAGCAAAGTAAAGGTGCTGAAGCAAGGTCTCTGGGAAGGAGGCCTGAATGAGGTCATCGTCCAGGTAAGGAAAGATTTGTTTCCCCCACATCCTGCAAAAGAATCAGAAAAGTAAGGCATTTGGTGAAAACACTGAGCAGTAGAGTGACCAAAGGGCAAAGGAGAGAAATGAAAATGCAAAGAAGAAACAGTTCCTGAAATGGGGGTGTAAAATAAGCATCCTTGAGATCCAGAGAGACCAGGAAAGCATGGGGAAGAGGAAGAAACAGAGTGTGAAGGGACAGCATCCAAAAAGAAGGGACCTTCAGAACAGTGTTGAGCTGGGAAAGGTCCAGAATGGGCCTCCAGCTGCCTTCTTTCCTGAGAACCAAAAACATTCTGGAATAAAGTCTCTTCCTTTTTGTGGAGCAGAAACTGCTTGAATGGTGCCTTGAGACAAATGGTCCTGAAGTACATGAGGAAAAAAGGGCAGCCATCCCTGAGGAGGTTGTGGAAAGCCCAAAAGTGAAGAAGGGATTTCCACACCATGATGTATTCCTGATGGATGATGGGCAGAACCCAAGACTCCCGAGTGATCCTCAACTAGTTGGGAAGAGACAAAGGAAACTGAAGATGGAGGAAGGCAGATTTATTTACTTAACATTTGTTTACCAGGAAAGTCCGTCTGGACAGGAAGCCCGTTTTTCAGTGGATGCCTGGGGAGAAAAGCTCCACTACAGTATGTTTAAGTACAAGTATATTGATAGTTGTTAACTAACAGAGAATATAATTTGTTCAAGTTAGAAAATTAACAAAAAGTAAAAAAAGAAACTGCACTGGAAAATATAAAGTGCATCACTACAAGTCTGCAGAAAAGAAGAAGAAATCATAATATTCAATATGCAATACACAGCATGGTATTTATACAAAACAATTAGGACCCTTTCCTACCCTTTAAACATGTTGCATTTAACAGTGAACTTGACAATAAAGCAGAATTGTGTATGGATACAATACCTAAACTAATGGACAAAAACGAGGTTTAGATTGCAATAAAAAGAGCAGAGGGTGGATTTGGAGTGGTAAAGCTTTGGGTGCAAATACGGTGTTGAGGAAGAACGCAGTACAAGGTCATCCTGGTGTAGTGCATGAGCACAGCCAGATGCTGACAAGGTGTTCCCTCAGAACTAGCTTAAATTTGGAAGTATTGGTTGTGTTTCACGTGTGTTGAGGAAAGGAATTCCATTTTTTGGCTATTTGATTGGAGAAGAGAGAATCCCCATAGGTATTGTTAACCTTAGTATCGTTTAGTAGAGGTTTGTCAGAGGATCTTAGTGTTCTAGAGTTATTGTACGCTTGAATTACATTTTTGAATGCTGGGGAGTTTTCGGGTTGATGAACGATGAAGTGGGCAAATAGTTAATTGGTTCAAAGCTAGTAGATTGTGAACTAAAATGGAGAGATCTGTAGGGATGGTTTGTGGTGAATCTTGCTATTTTATTGTAGCAAGTTTCTAATTTATATTTATATGATTTTCTAGGGTTAGTGAAAATGGGCGAGGTGTATAAAAGTGTGGAGAGCAGGTGTGCCCTGGTTGGGTGATGTTAGTGAGGTAAGGCTTAGATCTACACAGTTTGCGCCAATCCTAATGTGAACTGAATTGCATTGTTTGTCAAATTTTAGGCAGTTATCTATTATTATCCTAACAAGTTTAATATGCTGAACAGGTTCAATTTTATTTTATTTATTTTACATTTGTTCACCGGGAAAGTCAGACTGGGATGAGACCCATTTTAAGTGGAGGCCCGAGGAAAAAGCTCCACATAGAGATTATACAAAGTTTATACAAGAAATTATACAAGACATACGGTATACCAGAAATTACATTCTATGCTATTATAGCTGTAATTAGTATTATATAATCATCTGATATAATTCCTTACTGTAGTTTAGACATTGTAGCTTCTCAAAATAAGCTAAGGAAGGGTTTTATATATATATATATATATATATATATATATAGCAGGTGCATAGTTTCATTACATTGAAGTACTTTGTCGATGTTAAATTGTCAAATTTTATTTATTTTTTGCCATAGCAGAGGTTCGCATCGTCACCTCACAATAAGAGGTTCTCTGGTTCAATTTTCAGCAGGAGCACCTTCTGTGGTGAGTCTGCATGTCCTTCCTGCAGTTGACTGAGGTTTTAAAGATATGCAAGTACGTATGTGCATGTGCGCGCCCCTTCTGTGAAGGGTGGGCACTGGGCTGGCAACTTGATCACCTTAAAACTCCACTGCTAATCAATCTGAAGACCAATGATCTGCTGTAGCGACCCCTAACGGAGAAGCTGAAAGACATTGCTTTTGCCATAACAGTACAGAATACAAAGTGTGTGTACTGTACAGTGATTAGGTAATAATTTTAAGGTGATGTGTGTCGAGTTTCTTGGTGCATTTTGGGGGATATAAATTTTGGAATGAATTGAATAGCAGTGGTCGGTGTAAAGGATTACTGAACAATGTGAATAGGGGAGTTTTTCTTCACCTACACTGCTGTACAAACTTAGAGTAGATATGTAAAATCACTATACTGGGGGGGGGGGGCATTCCCCTGCAAGTTATTCCATGTCCTAATAGTCAATATATTGTTCTCAATGCATCAGCAAGTGGTGAACTGAATATGGTATTGCACTCTTTGGCACCAGGAGGGCTAAATACTATCTATTACATACACACATATAATGGCTTTACCTAAAATGACAAATAGCAAAACACCAACAGTTTGGCAACAAACATCTGCCTACCATTATTCATGCACTGAGGAATACCCTCACAGCAAGCAAGCATTGCTTTTTTTTTTTTGCAGGGGGCAAGCCCCCTTGCATCCCCTGATGATTATATATACTAACTCTGATTACAGAGTCGACAGGGAAGGGGCATATTCTGGGACCCTGGGGTTTGTCAGTCTCCTGCAGCTGGCGACCATCTGTTTTGTCAACCAAAGTGTGTCAACATTTGGGTGTTCTGATCATTTTAACCACTCCCAAATATTCTGCTTCACAAGTCCAGACTCCAGTGTTTAGTCATGACTCACAGTCAATGTGTGGAGTTTGCTCTTCTCCCAATAATGGTGTTGGCTCTCTCTGGGTACTCTAATTTCCTCCCATTTCCCCAAAACATACTGGTTGAGTGGTTACTCCAAACTATCCATACACTTTGTATTTTCTCCTGTCCTTGTGATTGGACAAAGAATAAAACAGGCATTTTATTATCCACACACATACATATACTACATACACACACACATATATATATATATATATATATATATATATATATATATATATATATATATATATATATATATATATATATACATATACATTTTATATATATATATATATATATATATATATATATATATATATATATATATATATATATATATAATATGTACCGATTTTTAAGAATAAGAGTGATGTGCAGAGCTGTAGTAACTACAGAGGGATTAAATTAATCAATCACAGCATGAAGTTATGGGAAAGAGTAGTGGAAGCAAGGTTAAGAAGGGAGATGATGATTAGTGATCAGCAGTATGGTTTCATGCCAGGAAAGAGCACTACAGCTGCGATGTTTGCTCTGAGAGTGTTGACGGAGAAGTACAAAGAAGGTCAGAAGGCGTTGCATTGTGTCTTTGTGGATTTAGAGAAAGCATATGACATGGTGCCTAGAGAGGAGTTGGGGTATTGTATGAGGAAGTCGGGAGTGTCAGAGAAGTATGTAAGAGTGGTACAGCATATGTACGAGGGTAGTGTGACAGCAGTAAGGTCTGCAGTGGGAGTGGCGGATGCATTTAAGGTGGAGGTGAGATTACATCAAGGTTCAGCCCCGAGCCCTTTCTTATTTGTAATGGTGATGGATAGGTTGACAGGAGACCCCATGGACTATGATGTTTGCAGATGACATTGTGATCTGTAGTGAGAGTA
>NC_056726.1:1734520651-1734523151 GCF_019279795.1 Protopterus annectens | reverse complement strand
ATTCCAAGCATAGAGTCAGCTAGGACACACTGTGTAGTAATGGAGAGAGAAGAGTTATTCCGTTGGTGATAGCAGTGCGTTTGTGTCAGTCAGAAATCTGAAAGAGTGGATAGTACAAATAGTCTGACTTTAAACCTCAAGATTTTGAAGTTGCTGTAACTGAAATTGCTTCTGGAGGTTTACCTGAAGAAAAAAATGGATGGTTTATTTTATTGAACAAAGGTAATCCTGTAGAAGAGTCTAAGATTTCATGGTTAGATGGGATGGAAAAGGTTTTCAGAAATGACTGTGTTTGGCAGAAAGGAAATGAGCTGCGAGTTGAATGGACGTAAGGTTACAAGTGGGATGCAATCTAGAAAATCATATACTGATTCTGTTGAAAGAACAAAAGGTACTGTAACGTTTATAATAAAGAAAAAGAAAATGTGTTGCTCAGATAAGAAAAAAGAAAGATATTTTGTGGGGGATAATTTAGTGTTACTGTTGTTTTTGAAGCTAAAGACATTAGATCCTTGACTGATCTGGGGAAAGAGACATTTGTAACAACATTTGAGACTGAAGACTTAATACAAAGTCTTTTTGTTTAATTATGAAAAAAGGACTTCTGTGGAATGAATTTATATTTGCTGAACAAGGGATTTGTTCAATCTCACACCGATGAAATAGCATTAAAAGATGTTAAACATTTTCTTTGTATTATTCAGTTTCTGATATTGTAAAAGTTAAAAATGAGAGTGGTATTTGGACTAGGGGATGGAAAGTGGATGTTATTTTAAAATATGAAAAAAGTGTTAGATATATAGATAACAGAAAAAACAATTGGGTATATGGGGCAGCCAAAAACTTATGTGTGTGGATTTCAATCATGTGCTAAATCGGTGTACAGAAATAAGATTTAATCAATGCATGGAAAAGGGTCATAGGATTGGAATGTAGAAGTAAAGGGGATTTTTGGTTTGATTGTAAAAAGAAGCAATATAATGTTGGGCAGGATGATGGAGAATGTTTTATAAAGTCTGAAAGTAATGAGGAAACAGGGTAAAAGGCGTTATATTTCTAGTGGATGAAGGTAACTGTACTGATAGTGTTGAAAATGAAGAAATTGAAAGTGATAAGTCAGATGTTTGTGAAGGAAATGTAAAGGATGTTAGGAAAATAAATTTGATAGGTGCTAGGTTAAGGGTGAGGAAAAGATTTAAAAATATAATCACCAAAGATTAAGAATAAAGGTAAGGAGTAGTATTATATTTAAAGAAAACAATGAAAAATCTATTTCTGAGTATCAAGGAATAGTTGTACATAAAGAAAAATATTTGGGGAAAGTATAAAAGTAAGAAAATGAAAAATTAAAATACCTTCCCTTAAACTTTAAAAAAGGAAAAGTAACTTTAAAGTGTGCTTTCAGTAAATGTGAATGGTATCACTAATATTGTAAGGATGAAAGGGATACTGGAATGGTGTACTAAATATGACATATATTCTTAGAGGATCTAAGAGTTCTGACAAGAGAATAAAGACTGCAAACAAAAATTGCGGGGTAGAAAAATAATACAGAATGTATCTAGTGAAGGTTGTTCTAGAGTGGCTCTATTGTGTACAAACAGTAAAAATATTGGCTGTTAACATTGGTAAGGATGGGAACATTAACTTGTAGATGGGATTTGGAGAGAATATGTTTACAGAATTATAGCATTACATGCATATACAAATAACAAGGAATCTATTTCAGCAAATATTAAATTATATGGTGGTTAAAATTATTATTACAGAAAACTTAATTATAATTTAAGGGGAAATATGAAAAGGGAAATATGTTTAAAAAAAAAAAAAGTGAAAAAGTGTGGACTTACAGAAGAGGGGCAATTGGATCTAAAACAGACTTTATACTTACGGAAGGTTTAGATACAGCAGATGGTGACACAGCAACGCTTTTTTTCAGATCATTTAGCAATATGGATGGATGTGATGGAAGAAAGAGAACATATTACAACAGGAAAGTGAATAAAAACAATAAATGAGAAATTATGGGATAAATTTGGAGAGTGGGAAGCATTGTATTTAGGAGGGATCATAGAACCACAAATTTCTTTTTCAAAAATTGGTCTAAATGGTGGATATAATCTAGAAAGTATAAAAAGTCGTCCCCCCCCCCCCATGACAGGATAGGGTAAGAGAGGAAAAGAAAGTGAAGTATGGAAAGATGTATAGAAATGTACTGGATGCTGAGCATTTTTTTTAATGAAAAAGTGGTTAAACTCTAAAATGCTTCGTGAAGAAATTGCTTTTTGAAACAACCACATATGTGAATAGGATTATGTATGAATATTATAAAAACAAGAATATGCAAGAAGGGTAGATATATTGTATATGATATGGTTTATTTGGAATGAAAGACTGAATGAAATTTTGTTAAATGGGAAATGTATTTTGGCTGACATGAAAAATTAGATTATGGTTGTGGAAGGAGGAGGGGGTCATTACGGAAGAATAATGAGAATTA